>NC_064812.1:17228883-17410494 GCF_023721935.1 Panthera uncia | reverse complement strand
CCCGCGTCAGGCTCTGGGCTGATGGCTCGGGGCCTGGAGCCTGTTTCCGATTCTGTGTCTCCCTCTCTCTCTGCCCCTCCCCCGTTCATGCTCTGTCTCTCTCTGTCCCAAAAATAAATAAAAAACGTTGAAAAAAAAAAAAATTTTAGATTCCTTGAGACAAGCCTACATACAACACTTGCCTTTTTCTTGTTAATGCCAGACCAAATAGGTTTCTGGTACTCCCTCAAGGAGAAGATCAGGTGTCAGGTTTAGTCCCTTTTGGTCAAGGAAACTGAAACAGGTGCCCAGGAGGCTTCAAAGCGCTTCAATGCTTCTAGTCTTAACCAGATAGGTTGTTCATTCAACTCCCTTCAATACATTAGACCTTAATATGCCCATGTCTCCCAAATCCAGGCCGGACTTGCCTAAACTCCATTCCTGTAAATCCAACTACATGTTAGAATTAACCTAAGAATTCTTCACTGAACCATCTACTGGGGAACAAGCAGAGCACTAGGCATTTTACACACAATTGCTTAGTATGTAGATTATTCTCTTTTTACTTATATAGAGACAAAAGGTTAAGTGACTCACCCAAAGATTTACAGAAAGGAGAAGAGCCAAAGACTGTTTAACTCCCCCACAAAGCTGAGGTTCTTTTCTAATTACACCCTTTATAGCTCCTCATAATCAACAGATTAAAAATGGACTGGACGTGGCATGGGAAGACCAGGGTTCGAATCCAGTTTTGTTTCTTCACAGTTACAAGATCCCAGGCAGTCACTTCAAACTCTTAGGCTTAACTCCTTAATTTCTTTATCAGCAAAGCCAGTGCAAGAACAGCAGCCCTACCTACCTACCCCAAATTGTGGGAGGATGAATACATATGTGGAAAGCACTGCATAAATACTGAAGAGTTACACCAATAATCCTGCTACTCAGATCATTTAGCCTTTGTGCTTTCAGCATTTGTAGGATAAAAACACCTGATCTACATTTTGTCCAGTCTTTCTGATGCTTAAATAAGATACACATGAAACTTATGAATTCTAAAGAGCTATGCAAGCTTAAGGGATTCGCATATTAAACTGATACAGATATGGTCCATGACCTCTTAAAGTATGTAGTTTTAAAAGAAGGCAGAAAGTTTAAGAAAGTAAGGGCAAGTAGGAAGCTCTAAATACGGAATAAAGTTTCTATTATTAAGTGTCCTGATCTGTCTCTATTACTGATCTCTGACCTTACCTGAGGCCTTCCTGAACCTGGCTTGATGTAGCCACTACTTATGTTCTCAAGTGCCTGCATACTCAAGTTTTGTATGTAACTAACTACCTGACAGGTATCTGTTTACACCCCTGTACTCCTCTCTAGACTAGGCTTGGAGAGCAAGCTGTAGCGTAAAATGCCTGACAACTGGCTTGATGGTAACAAAAAGCTTTTGACTGCAGAACACCCACTTGAAAGACATCCATTTCCAATCAACACACTGCCAGTCACACAACTCTGAAGAACCAGCTGTCCCACAGGTGAAGTCCCCCTTTTTATAAAGTCCTAGGTGATCTACGTAATTGACCTTCTGAGTGACCCCACTTCTCCCGCTTTAATTCCTGCTTTTATGTTTTTAGTTTGCCAACAGCAAAGCTCCACCCAGAGGGCCCCCCCCCACGCACCCCTGCTACCCGCGGGCTGGGGGTGGGGGGAGACACCAGCCCACAGGCCCCTGCTGCCCAAGGCCCAGCGAGGGGCGGGGGGGGGGGGGCACAAGCCTTCCCTGCTGCCCGCGGCAGAGCGGGGGACCCAAAAGCAGACCCCACCTGCTACCCACTCAGCTACAACGATGTAGCTACAATACTAAGAAATATAACAAAGATGTTATCTTACACTTCAGCAGGTCCGAAGTCCAACACGAGGTCTCACGGAGCAAAACTCAAAGGTGTCAGCAGAATTCCATTCTTCTCCGGAGTCAAATCCATTTCTTTACCTTCTCCAGCTTCTAGGGGCCACCCACGTTTCTTAACTCATGGTCTTCTTCCATCTTCAAAACCAGCCACGTTACAGCTCTCTGAGTTTCAGGTACCCACACCTTCTGACTGAGCCTCTCATGCCTCCCTTTTCTCTTCTCCACCGCCGCCCCCACCTTTAGGGGTTTGTGATTATGTAATACACCTGGGTAACCCAGGCTACCCCTGCTAAAGTCAGCTGATTGTGAGCTTAATCCATCTGCAACCTTAATTACCCTTTGCTGTGTAACCTAACATATTCCCAGTTTCCAGAGATAGGACTGAGCATCTTTGAGGGTTATTACTTTACCAAAGTGACACTTGAACAAAAACCTAAAGAAGATAAGGAAGCAAACCTTGTGGAAATTTGGGAAGAAGAGCTTTCCAGACAAAGAAAAGTGAAAGCCACGCCATTTATGTGTGTGTGTGTGTTCTGAACTACTCAAGACTTGCATAGACAGTTAGTGTTGAGTAAATACAAACACTATAGGGAATGGATTTTTTTAAGTATAATAAATTAGAATATTAAAGCATTGTTTTGTCCAGAGAGGTTAAACTATTTTATTCTCATGGCTGAGAAAGAATGGTAAGCCTGAAGATAACTACTTAAAATTCATAGATACCAGAACAATACTGGCTACTTGGCCATTTTCCTGTAAAATCTCACAGAATTGCAGATTATGATTGGAAGAGACTTCAGCAACTATCTTGTATCTTTTTTTTGTAATTTTTTTTAATGTTTATTTATTTTTGACAGAGAGAGAGCATGAGCGGGAGAGGGGCAGAAAGAGAGGGAGACACAGAATCCGAAGCAGGCTCCAGGCTCTGAGCTATTAGCACAGAGCCCGACACAGAGCTCGAACCCACAGACCAGGGGATCATGACCTGAGCCCAAGTCGGACACTCAACCAACTGAGCCACCCAGGCGTCCCAGCAGCTATCTTATATCTTAATCAATTAGTATATGACACAGAGTAGCTGCTCAGTAATTATTTTCTGAACACCCTCAGATTAAATGTGAGAACTGTAACACCATCACCCCTTTACCCTCTTCCCCTGTTCTCTTATTTCGTGGAAGCTGCCATATGTCCACATGACCTCATGCCTCAACCCATAGATTATCCCCACCGTAAGCAACCAGCCCAAGCTGGGCCCATCAGAGCTTTTCCCTGAGATCTTGAACTTGGCACCCCAAAGCCGTCTCTGCTGACTGGCAGAAGTTTTAAGGTATACAATTCGGGAGCTTTCCTGAGACAATATAAGGCCGATACCCAGAGAGAAACAAATGCAAGTCAGTGGCATCTTTGAGCACCTGATTCTAATATTTTCTGAGGCTCTGATGAAGTTTCTGTGCTTCTAAAGTCGTGTTATTCAATGTTTTCTTGGAATCCATGAGCCAATTAATTCTCCTTAGTTGTGCCTCTTTCACTGCCTAAGGACTTGCAACCTTAGACTCACATAGGGAGAATGTGGAGAGGAGAGAAGGTGAAGTCTTTTATCCACAGGTAATATCCACAGTTAGTGAAAGATCCAGGGCTCAACAAAGGTTTCTCCCCCACTGAATCCCCTTTGTGATCTCCCCACTGAGTAATAGATCCAAATGATGGACTCTGCCTTCACGCCATTTCCTACATTTATTCATTCATCTCCACTTCCACAGCCACCTTGCTAGTCCAAACAACCATCATTTCTCACCTGGACTACCATTTCCTATTGTACCAAGAGGGGAAAAAAGAAAAAAAAAAACAAAAAACAAAAAACATGCTCTTACATTCCATGCAATGCTCTAGAATGCTTGCTTTTCTAACCCAAACCAGTCCTCCCTCCACCTCACTCCATGTGGTCTAACCATGCAGGCCTTCTTTCAGTTCCTAAACCTCAAGTCTTTTCTCTCTTAGGAGCCCTTATGTAGCTATGTCCTCTTTCTGGAAGGTTCTTCCCTGACTCTACATACCTAACTCCTTCTCACCTCTCATCTCCCTGTCTTCTTCTGAGCACCTATTAAAATAGGCTCTTCGCTTCCTTTTGTGTTTTCCGTAATACTTTACTTACTGTAAACAATTTTGAATTTGGGATTAAAACAGTGTTTGCTTTTTTAAATAAATTGCTCAGTAGACTGTTAGTTCTACATGGGCAGGGAATTTATTTGTGTTACTCACAACTCCACACCTAGGACTCAGCCAAAGAACCTAGCATTCAACATGATTCTTCACTTTCTCTCACACACTACATCCAACCCATGAGCAAATCCTGTTGTCACCACCTTAAAACTTTTCCAAATATGGCCACTTCCAATGTCGTCCTCAACAAAATAACCTCTTATTTCAACTAAAGTATGTCCTCCTGGAAGATCCTCCTGCTTCCTCTATTGGTCTCCTGAAGTCTATCACCCCAAAGCAGAGATCCTCCCAGGAATTCTCTTACAACATAAATCGTATCATGGCATTCCCCTCTTTAAAACCCTCTATGTCTTTTTATCACTCAAAAAAATATCTAGGGGCACCTGAGTGGCTCAGTCGGTTAAGCATCCCACTTCGGCTTAGGACATGATCTCACAGTTCGTGAGTTTGAGCCCCGCGTCAGGCTCTGTGCTGACAGCTCAGAGCCTGGAGCCTGCTTAGGATTCTGTGTCTTCCTCTCTCTCTCTGCCCCTCTCCTGCTCACACTCTGTCTCTGTTTCTCTCTCTCTCTCTCTCTCTCTCTCTCTTTCTCTCAAAAATAAACATTTAAAAAATTTTTAAAAATATCTAAAACTTGGAAATAAGGCAAGATGTTCTTTGGAAATATTATGTTCTTTCAACATAGTTTACCTATGTTTAACAGGTAAAACAGGTTTTGTTTAACAGGTTTACCTAAGAAATGTTTAATTACCAATGAGAACACACCTTAATTTGTCTTTGCTATTTAGTTTTTAATTAGAGCTCAGTCTGTGAAGTTCCATGTTAACGTGTACATTTCTGTCTGCTAGAAAAGATGACACCAAAGGTATCGGTTGCATTGTTCTGTAGGATATGAACCAGTGTATACGAAATTTACTTCACCATTTTCATTGAATACTTGACTATATAAATCTTCATTTTTTCCAATTTTCTTTTGAACAAGGTTTATCATCTTACCAGTTCCCTCATTAATTAATAAGTTGCGTAAAATATTAGATACATATTCATTTTACATGTGCCTAAAAGTCATCTTTTTAAAGTTTTGAAAAATTGAACTTGACAGTTTTGGATGTCTCACCAAGTTGTCCAAGTGGACTCATCTGTTGGAGCCAGTTAAGCTGTAATTGCCCCAAAAAGACACCTGGTAAGTATTTTAAGCCCACACACATTTTTTTCCTCCTGAAATGATCCCTGAGAAGCACTACTCTTAGTCTAATTCTACTCTAACGAACTACGGTAGACGGGGTGACTTATAAACAACACAAGTGTATTCCTCATAGTTCTGGAGGCTGAGAAATCAGAGATCACGGTGCCAGCAAATGTGGCATCTGGTGAGTACCTGCTTTCCGGTTCACAAACCGCACCTCCTCACAGTGTCCTCACATGATGCAAAGGGTGAGGGATCTCTCTTGCACCTTTTTTGTAAGAGCACTAATCCCATTTCTGAGACTCTGTCCTTGCAACCTAATCACCTCCAAAAGCCCCACCTCCTCATACCATCACCTTGGGAGTTGGGATTTCAACAGATGGATTTTGAGGAGACACAAATCAGTATACAAAACATTACAAATGTATTTTTGTCGTTTCTTTTTTACTTTTGTGACTCTGTGGTTTGTTTTTTTTTTTTGTCTTGTTTTTGTTTCTAATTCTTAGCCAGGTTTGGTTCTGGTTTCATGATGCCCTATCTTTGTTCAGATGGATTAGGTTCAAGACTGAACCTCTGGAATACAAGCTTAACAATGAATTATTAGAATAATAATAATTGTATTAATAATAATACTGTCTAACTTCTGTTGAATGTTTATTATGTACATGTATGAATTATTTAATCCCCATAACAAACTCCATCAATAGGTATTGTTTTTTTTGTATTTGACAGATGGAAACAATACACACATATCATTTTATTTGTTTACAAAGCAATTATGTCATAAATTTTTCATTTCACCTTGAGAAGGATTCTATAAAATCAGAAGTGGAAGAATTCTTATTCCCATTTTGCAGATAGGGAAATAGACATTCAGGTGTTAGATGGCTGATTCAAAGTCTCAAGTTTTCTGCCTCCAAACCCAGTTATTTTTGCTTCCAAAGTCCACCCCCTTAATATAAGAGAGCAAAATTTTGTTTTAAAATGACATCAAAATGAAACTAAAAAATAAACACAAAAAATTTTTAGGTAGTATACCCAGAAGGGACATTACCTTATAATAAATTACCCAGAGCCAATTCCAAATAAAATAAATAATGACAAATGATAAGATGGGGAGCCTGGGTGGGTCAGTTGGTTAAGTGCCAGATTCTTGATCTCATTTCAGGTCATGACCTCATGGTTCGTGGGTTCAAGCCCCACATTGGGCTCCACACTGATGGTGCAGGGCCTGCTTTGGACTCTCTCCCCCTACCCCTGCACCTGCCCCACTCGCTCTCTCTGTCTCTCTCAAAATAAATACAATTTTTTAAAAATTCAAAACTAAAAAAAAAATGCTAAGTCCTTTCCACAAAACTGCTTCCTACATTTAAAACAAAAAAACACAACATACACATTAAACCAAAATATTTTAAAAGATCTCTTTATTTTACTTTGGACAGCATAAAGATGTTTTCTAAACGATTATATGTTTAAAATATCAGTAGTAGTTTTTGGTAACCTCTGAAGTGAACCAAGAGAAATCATTCTTTTTTTTTTCAATATTTTGACAGGCTGAGACTATTCCTAAAAGTTATTGCTCTAACTTGAGACAGCGCCAAAGGGGTTTCAATTAAACTAAATTTCCCTTTGTAGGACTTAAAAATGAATGTTCACCAGACTTCTTGCCAACTCTCCAGGAAGACTTAACTAAAAGGTCCAAGAATATGCTGAACATCAGATCCAAGGAATGTGTCAGTCTGAATGGAGTGCATATCATAACCCAAGAAAATAGAATCTCAATGACATTGGGAGAATCTATAAATCCACTAAGGAATTATACCTACTGTACACTGTCATCATAACTGAGATTAAGAGATTCCCATAAGGGCAAAGCTAGACTTACAATTTCAGAGTCCTAACACTAAGAAGTGCTTGTATTTATCAAGAGTGGAGTTGAAATTCACTAAAATTGGAGTGATCTCAAATGGTTATGAACCTATGAATCTACCAAATTCTCTTAGAGAAAATACCAGTGAATGGTGAATGGCCATATACTCAAATGGTGATCATCCTTTGATTTTTTTCCTCTCTCAAATTATATACTAAAATACTTCTGCTATTTTTTCCAAAATATTTTTTGCCTATGGTGTTAAAAGTCCTTGGTGCAATATCTTCCTCAAATTACAACTCCATCACTCTGCTTACTTATGTATGCCAGGCATTTTTTTACTAGATTCAGGATATTTAGAAGGTCAATGTATTACTACTGCCAGTGAGCCCACTGGTGTATTATGAAGGAAACAGATGTGTTGGTACACATAACCTCACACCCATATAACAATTTGTGATAAATGCTAATTCCTATTCCTTATAGAGGTTTTCTCTGATCTTTTCACAAAACAACCACCACCTTCTCTTCTTAGAAAACATCTTTAGCTACACTTCTATTTAATTAGTACTTATCAGACCTGTAGTCACTTTTATGGCTAAAAGTTCTAATCAATGTCACAAGTGATGCAATGGAGGCAGTGGGGAGTGTATGAAAGAAACTAAGGCATCACCAAGACTAATATCAGGAATTATATTTTTATTGGGAGCAGAGGAAAGAATGGAGATCTGTTTATAAATTTATTGTCTATGGCTTTACTTCCCAAACTTAAAGAACAAAGATTTATATTCAAACAAGCCTGCGTTCAAATTCTGTTCTGCCTCTTACCAGTAATAAGATCTTATAAAAGTCTTTATTCTCCTAGCCACAGTTTCCTCATTTGTCAAACAGAGAGAATAACACTTGCTGTGCAGTGTTGAAATATCAAATAATGAGACAATGCATGTAGGGGGCTTGGTGAAATGCCTAGCACATAATATGTATTAGTTTTACACACAATCTTGGGAGTCTTGTAGACTCTCCAAAGATAACCCATGGTCTCCTGACTCCCCCCAAAAAATCTATGAAACCTACATAAGAACTCCTGCTTACACTTTTACGAAAAATCCTCAATTACCCTGCAGGTCACTTTTATAATTCAATAATCCCATGAGTTTCAGCATAAGGATGTCCTGAAGATGAAGAGTACAATTCAGACCTAAGAATCACTGGCTCAGAGAGGCACTGACAACAGTTTATGCTGGGCTGGTAGCCAAAAGAATCAAATTTAAGGGAAGAAAAGAGGAGTTTTATATAAAATATAGGGAAAACGACCTATAACTCGTTACTTTTCTCATTCATTTAGTGCAAATCAACCGGCCACAGAGTCAGTGTTTAATTTACTCTCCTATCAGATGACCCATCTTTATAACCCCATGCTCATTACTCCAAATCTAGATGTGTGGTTTGGCTGTGTATCAAGGCTGTAACCATAAATGTCAATGTAAATAGACATTTTTTAGAAGGGCGATAAAATCAAAACAATCTATTTTCAGGAAACCAGTGTGCAAATGTATCATAATTTTTTTTCTACAATTTATAAAACTCTGGTCAAAGTACTTGTCAGGAAAAAAAAATGTTTCTTTTAGCCCCTCAGTCCTATTCCAAGCACAGGTAATGGCAGTGTTTAGTTACTGGATATTTTAATTACTGGAATAATTTGAAGTTCTGGAGCACTAAAGGTTAACAGTAGCAACACAAACTCAAATTTAGCTTACCCCTTGATGAGACCAGCTCAACCCCATACCTAATAACAGCCATACAGAAAAAAGGGCATACTCATTTCTGAGCATAAATGTTATTTATCTCAGTCTCTGTACTTCTCACATGGTGTGCAGCAATGAATCAAAATTAGGAAACACATTAAAAACAAAAATAAACTAGCAAACAACAACAATAACAAGAAAAGAAGGAAAAAAAAAAAAAAAAACCCACCACTGTCAAGAGATAAAGCAATCAACAGAACCAGACTCAGATGACTCAGATGTTGGAACTATAAGGCCCAAACTTTAAAATAACTACCACTGATATGTTAAAGAATATAGTGGAAAAGTTAGAGCACATGCATGAATATAAGGGGAATTTCAGCAGAGATGTGATATAAAATAAGAATCAAATGAAAATGCTAGGATTCAGCAACTGAAGGGGTAATGAATTAGGTGATGGCTGAGCTGCTTTAACCCTGACATTCTATGATTCTAAGACAACCACACCTAGAAGGTAAGTGAAGAAAAATCAAAATAAGGAAATGCATGGTTTACATGCAGAAAATATGGGGCAGCTGATAATTTCCCAATGGGATTGTTCCTTCACATCTGCAATTTAAAATATAAAAAGAAATGAGGAATTACTGCATGCACCTCTGGTTAGGAAGTAAATTCTATCAACATAAAAAAAAATGCCTACTGGGATGCTGATATGAGCCACTAGGCTCTCTCTTCTTTAACAAAGGCAATTCATGAGGCTGTACCTAAAAGCAGGGTTGAGTCTGTACTGGTTCTGTTTAGATGAAGGCTTGGAGCATCCAAGAGGTTCCTTTAGGGGTCTATATTCCAAAGATAGAACACCCCAATTCAAAGGCCAAAGTTGGGACACAGTTACAGATTCAGGGTCTTAGAACAGGAAATGACATGGTGGCTTCAAGAACAGAGAGATGAGCTAACCCAGAAATCAAACATAGTCATCAAACATAGTCATCAAAATCCAATTATTAAATACAATCAGTAAGAATGAAAATTCCATAAAAGACAAGACATGGTTGGGGCGCCTGGGTGGTTCAGTTGGTTAAGCGTCCGGCTTCAGATCAGGTCATGATCTCACGGTTTGTGAGTTTCAGCCCCACGTCAGGCTCCGTGCTGACAGCTCAGAGCCTGGAACCTGCTTCAGATTCTGTGTCTCCCTCTCTCTCTGCCCCTCCCCCGCTCATGCTCTGTCTCTCTCTCTCTCTCTCTCTCTCTCAAAAATAAATAATAAACATTTAAAAAATTTAAAAAAAAAGACAAGACATGGAAGTTGAAGTTGGGTATACCCAAAATTTGGAGAAAAGGAAGGGATTTAGTTAGTAGTTCTAAGTATAAATAGTGAGAGTAGTAAATTGACCCTAGTTGTAAACACTTTTTCAGTTTTTTCATGGAGCCCAATCCTTGAAGCTAAGGCTGACAACAGCGACTCCAGAAACTAAATCCAAAACAAAAGAATTTTTCAGATAAGACACAATGATGACCTCTACCTACACCTGCCAAAAAAGAGAACTGAAATGATTATCCTGTTGCTAACAATTTAAAATGTTTAAAAACAACTAAAGAACATGTCCAGAAAGTAAATGCATAGAAAATGCCTTATTGTTTCTCAACTAGAGGTGAAATTACCCCACTGGGAGGAGTTTTGGACAGGTAGGAAGAGGGCTGGTTATCATTAAAAACCAGAAAAATGTACTATTAGCATACAGATGGTGCATGCCATGTACTATAAATGCCCTACAGCAGGTAGGGGAGGGGAGGAAAAATGATTTTCCTACTACCCTCCTAGGTTCAATGCAGGGGTCCATGAACTGAACTGAAAAAAGACAGGTTAACAAGGAAAAAAAAGTTTTATGTTTAAAAAAAAAGAAAACAACACATCCAAAATGGAGTCACTTGTGTTAACCCCATTTCAATAAAGCAAGACTTAATACCTAACCTAATTGCAATTTCAGCCTCTCCCAGGAATGTAATCTTAACCAGTCACTGTGGAATTACCTGGTCCATACTATGAGGTAATCCCCCAAAGAAAGGTGGCCTCACCTGAAACAATCAGCACTTTGCTGCCTCCTCTTGCCCATACTCTTTAAAGCTTCATTCTATTTGCTAAATGTGATGCTGCCTGTCTCATGAATCATTGAATAAAGTCAGTAAGATCTTTAAAACTTTAAATTTTATTTTTTAACAGTACACACAGGAGTTCACAAAGAAAGATGTGGCTCAAGATGCTTTTTACCATCTTAGGCTAAACAAAGGAAAAGGGGTTTGAGGCTTCTGAGAGGGGGAGGCAAGTCATGGGAAGTTAAAGGGAGGAAAGGTTTGGTAAATAGGACTGTCTTGCTATGCAGGTGAGAGTCTCCCAGGTGATAAGAGTTGCCTCCAGGGTGTAGATCTCTTCCAAAAATGGAGCCGTTTTTACAAATGGAAAGTTCCTTTATGAATGTACATTTCCTTTAAAAGAGGGGAAAATTATACTCTATGTTAAGCAGTTAGTGGGAAATAAAGAGCTTTTCCTGCATTTGCTGGTTCTCAGTGGCCCTTACCTCAAAATGATCCCATGAAATGAAAAGTAGTCCAGCCCAAAATGCCACTATCATCTCTGTGAAGAAATCAATAGGATTGATTTGGGACTCAAGGCATAATAAAGAGGGTAAGAACAAGAGAGACTATTATCTGCCTTGGTGACTTATGAACAAATTAGGAAATGTAAATGTTATGTTGAAAGGTGGCTAATCATTAAAATTAAAATAATTCCTGATCAGGGAAGCCTTTCTTCTGGGGTGCCTGAATGGCTCAGTTGGCCACACACATGCTCTCTCTTTCAAAATAAATAAATAAAACTTTTTAACAAATTAATATAAATTGTTACCTAACCTCTGTGCCTGTTCCCTTATCTGTGAAATGGGAATAATACCAACTACCTAATAGGGCCGTTAAGATTTAATTGAGTTAATATATTTAAACCATTTTGAACAGTACGTGGTACACAGCAATTCCCAAACAATATTCTTTTTATTATATTATTTCTAAGAAAAAAATTAAACCACAAAAATTTCCATTAAAAAAATTTTGTTTGAATAGCCTTGACTCCATAATGAAAGGTCTTCCCCATCAATATAGATGCTTTTCTCCTCTCTAGCTCCCTAAACCTACCCATTCAAGGAAATATATAGTGAAAGTCCTTTCCACCAAACCCCAATGCTTCTCCAAGCAGAGACTGCACAGCCCAAGGAGATTCGGAAAGAACAAGTCTCTGCCAAAACCTATTTCCCAGAAATCATGAGACTGGCACTGGCCCCAGCTATATTCCAAGGTCACAACTAACAGGTAATTAGCAGCAGCCTTTGCCAGTCCAGTAATTATAAGTCCCATTCCTCATGCTGTGCTGTTCAAAGAGCCTTGTGAGTCAACTCTGATGGCACGAGGTACAGTCTTCAATTTTGTGGAAGGTTCTTCGTTGGGTTGGTGGGGGGCACTCACAAGCAAGGTTTAAAGGGGGCTCAGCCCCACCTACCTGCACCACAATGGCCTGGGTGTTTCCCACACTCTGTTCTCATCCTTTAACATTTCCTAGTGATGAAGTTTTGGGGTGATGGTGGGGTGGCCCAGAGCTGAAAGCCAAGAAAGAATTCTTGAAGATGTCTTTGGTGCAAAAAAGATGATTTTATTAAAGCATGGGGATAGGACCCATGGGCAGGAAGCACTGCACTGGGGTCATGATGGGTAACTCATTATATACTTTCAGGTTGGAAGGTGGTCAGTGATAGAGTAAGTCTCTAAAGTATCTTTGAAGCAAGGTTCCCAGGACCTTGAGGGGTTAGGTGTTGCTAGGGAAATGCTATTTATTACCATTTAATAAAACCTCAGTTATGAGACCCTCAGATGCACATCAGGGGGCCATAAGCTTGGAGTATGATTGCCAGCATATATCTTGGGGCAGTTGAGATAAAGGAAGTTGACTTACAGGATCCTCAAGGTTGGGATAATGTTAAGCTAAGGTTCTCTTCTGCCCCCAGGAAAGTGTCATCCTTGAGGCAGCTGGGCTCCTAGAGGGAGGTCACTCTGCCAGTCTCAAGGACTTGTCAATGGGTTATAGGCAGTAAGGGAATTTAATTTTTCATTTGCCTTAGTTTCCCACATTACGATGGAAAGCACTTAAACCCCTTTCCTTTGTTCTTGGGTAGCCAGGAGTGTCCGAGGAATATCACACACATTCATCCTGGGGAGGGGTGTGCCAGCCTGTATTTTGCCCTCAGCTTGCCCCAAGCTGCCTCATCACTAGGACACTGCCTGCACCACTGGATGTTTCCGGTGCCCACTGCCCTTTCTCACAGAGATGCAGTCACTTGCATCTTACATGACTCTTCGGCTTCATTTTACCACAAATGAGATGATTTGGAAGATTGAAAGTCTAGAGACAGTTTGGGAAGTCAAATAATTTATATGCTGATTATGTCTTGATCCCTGGGCCCGGATAGGCAAAAGCATACCATAGAAAGAAGAGCCTAGTTTATAACCCCAGGAGCCTAACTGCAAGTCAAAACAGCAGTCCTAACAATCAGGAGTTTAAAGGGAACTGAATCCAAGGTGGAGAATATTTTCTGAATTCTGCTATAGGTTCTACCTCAATCTGAGGGGGAAAAAATTCCTGACTCTATAGAATAAATATTTTCTTCTAATTATACGTATTAGTGAGATAAAGTAATTAAACACCCAGATAAGGGTTTGAATCTTGACTCTACTACTTATAGGGGACTTTTTGTAAGTTTTTCATGTCTCTGAGGCTCAATTTCTTCATTGTTAACGATAATAGTATTGATGGGGTTTCAGAGTAATGGAGATTTGGAACTGACAGCCAAGAAAGAATTCTTGAAATGTCTTGGTGCAAAAAAAGTGACTTTATTAAAGCACAGGGACAGGACCCATAGACAGGAAGAGTTGCACTGGAAGAGTGACTGGTTACAGATGAAGGAGGTCGGGGAGGTAAAGACAAGGGGAAGTTTCATATGCTAAAGAAGGATTTTCATATGCTAAAGAAGACTCACAAGATACTGGAGGCCTTAGCTATTGTCAGGCTAAGGTTGTTTTTCCCTCTAGCAAAGCTTTAACATTAAAATAGTTGAGAGTTCCCGGAAAAATGTTTTACTCTGCTGACCGCAAGTATTTGTCAATGAGCTGCAGGTTATAACGAAATTTAGTTTTATCTGCCATTTCCACATCACTTTGTTTTCCACATCAGTATTACCTACTTCATAGGTTTCCTGTGAGGATCAAATGTTATAATGTATTTAAAGCACTTAGGAAGTTCTTGGCATATAGAAAATATTCAATAAATGGTGGCTACTATTACTACAATTATTACTTTAATTAGCATCACGACCATTAATTACTGTATTGCATTGCTCCTCAACCAAATTGATGAAGGAGCATAAGGCAAGCTGAGAGCAAAGCACAAGCTAACAACACCCCCCAGGTGGGATGTGTGTGATATTCCTCAGGCACTCCTGGCTGCCCAAGAACAAAGGAAAGGAAAGAAAACATATGGTTAATTGATAGAGATCACAGTCATGCAGGACACAAGTCTCCATCAGTTTACAAATATCTTAGTAAATTATAAGAAAAAGCAGTCTTATCAATAGCCTAATCTCCAGAAACCTACAGACTCCGTTTCCTGGAACCCCTAATATCACACTCTGCTCCATAATGATGCAGGGAACTAACGCAAGAAGGAAATGGGAGGTAAAATTAAATGTCCTTATAACCTGCAGCCCATTTACAAATACTTGAGGTGAATACAGAGTATACCATTTCTCCTGGAACCCCCCACTGTCCTAATGTTAATGCATTACTGGGGGGGGGGGGACAACTTTAGCTTGACAATAGCATGGCCTCGGGTATCTTAGGAGTCCTATTTAGCATATCAAACTCTTTCCAGAGGCCTCCTTCTTGCCTTTACCTCCGCCCAACTCCACAGTATATAACCAGTCACTCTTCACAACTCCAGTGCAGCTTTTCCTGCCCAGGGGTCCTATTCCTGTGCTTTAATAAAATCATGTTTTTGCACCAAAGACATCTCAAGAATTCTTTCTTGACTGTCAGCTCTGAAACCCCACCACTCCAAAACCTCATCAAAATAATGAGAAGCTTGCTATTAGGTATATTGACAAATAGTTCTTGATCTCCTACTATGTGCTAGATATTATCTTAGGGACTGTACATAATGCAGAGAAAGTTTCTCCCCTAATGAAGTTTACATTCTGCCATGTTGTGTGTATTATAATTAAAAATAATATTTGGTCTTTGTCCCTGGTTCCTGGCATGTAATTCCCAAAACCCTTGGATTTCCTCAGTGGTAGGATTGTGTTCTGTTATTCATAATGATTCCCTTTTGACTATAACTGAGTTTATGCTAAGGAGGTGACTCAGGATTGGGGCTGGTCACCAGAAAAAATCAACCACAAGATTAGAAGGTTAGAAATTTCAGCCCATACCTGAAGGATAAGGTGGAGGGGGCGGGGGGGGGGGGGGGGGGGGGCGTTGCTGAAGATCAAGTTCAATCACCAATAGCCAATGATTTAATCAATGGTGCCTACAATAATTAAGTTTCAGTAAAAATTCTGAAATGATGCAGCTAAGGGAGCTTCTGGGTTGGCGAACATGTCAATGCTGGCACAGCCTATGCATCTCCTCCATTTAGCTATTCCTAAGTCATCATATCCTTTATAATAAGCCAGTAATTATTAAGCAAAGCACTTTACTGAGTTCTGTGAATTATTGAACTTGAGGGGAAGCTCATAGCAACTCCTGAATTTGTACTCAGCCAGGCAGAAGTGTGTGTAGCCTGGGAACCCAATTTTCAGCTCTCATCTGAAATAGAAACAGCCTCATAGGACTGAGCCCTTAACTTGTGGGGGTCCGCATTTACTCCAGCTAGTTAGTGTCAGAAATGAATTAAATTATTAGGTACCAGTTGGTATCAAGGAATTGGAGAATTAGTTGGAGTTTCATAAAAACCACAGTGTGTATGTGTAATTGTAGCAGGATTCTAGCACAGGGAGACAGGACACTGAGGCTTTTCTGTCCAGGAAACAAGTTCATTCATTGTGCTGGTACGGGCTCAGTGGGTTCATACCCAAAAACCTGAGCCCTGACCACAGTGGGGTGTAGCCTTTTATACAATTTCTACTTTTTTGTCTCCCCTATATGGTGACATATAGTCTGACTGGACACAGTCCAAGTTATAGAATCGTGTCAGAGCTATGCATACGTTATAGGAGCTGATTGAGCCACGTTGCTTCCTTTGTTCTGAGGAGACTTCCACCACATTCCTCAGGGAGGGACTCTACCACATTATGGGGGGTGGTGACAAGATACAATAAACAGTGAGATGGACAGACAGATGAGAGAGATAGGACTCACTCATTTCAGATAATGGTAAGCCCTCTGATGAAAAGGATAGGGTAGTGTAGGGGAGGAAAAGAACTTTCCCTCTACCCTTGTCAGTTCTTATTTGACACCCCTGTCATAAAAGACAGACTTACAAAAGCAAATCAAAATATACATGAGAAATACCCAGGGACTAACTCCTTGACGTGGCTTAGAATTCAGACTTAAATACCATCTTCATGGGGAAAGGAGAGCAGGATATAAACTTTTTAGAGGAGAAGAAACAATGTTTAGGAAAGATAAATGGGGCCTTAGAATAGATGGGAGGTATGATAGTTTCTGTCAAAGTTTGGGTGTGGTGTTGACTTCTAAACTCCTCTCCTATCAGTCAACCTTCCCTGGTTGATGAACCTCCTAGAGAGAGGATTTGTAACAATCAAGATCCTTTGGAGGATCTGTCTGTAGGTAGGTGAGCAGAGTTCAGAGAAAACCTGTGCCTGCACTGGCTGTTTGTTAAGTGCCTACACTCAATCGATATACCAGAGTGGTATGTTTTGAGGTAGCATGCTCTGCTGTTGTTGAAGAATAACAGGTGGTGGCCACATTTGACGGGTTCATTGGGGGAGGTCTCTCAGAAGAGGAAACACTGCTAAATGCAGCAAGTATATGGCTATCACTGAATCCCTACGCACCAAGCAATATTTTCTTCATTTTATAAAGAGAGATATGGGGGCAGAGTGAGATTAAATCATGTGCGTGGCCACCCAGCTCTTAAGTGGCAGACGTAGAATTCTTACCTCGTTCTGTCTCACCACCCCAACATTCCTTACCTATTTCAATCTGGTTCTTGCTGTCCAATAGAACGTTCCACAGGGACAGAAATGGTCTGTATCTGCGCTGCCCCCACAGTCTGTATGTGACAACTAAGTACTTAGAATGTGGCTAGGGTGAGAAACTGAATTTTTTATTCTATTTAATTTTAATCATTTAAATGTAAATAGCTATAGGTGCCTCCTAATTTCTATCTCGGACCGTGAAGGACTAGGATG
This sequence comes from Panthera uncia, assembly GCF_023721935.1. Lineage (NCBI taxonomy): Eukaryota > Metazoa > Chordata > Mammalia > Carnivora > Felidae > Panthera > Panthera uncia. The sequence goes on along the minus strand of NC_064812.1, from coordinate 17,393,123 downwards.
TCTCCATTGTGTGATGGCTTGCATCACTTAGGTCTATTTTGCTGACAAACCAGCACATTTTGATCCTACCTTCCTTCTGAGAAAGATGTTGTCATCTGGCAGCAAACACACCTGCTAAAGATTAGCTACAGTAAACCCTCCATAGGCCTGTGTCATTCTAATTAGTCACTGTGTCTCAAAAGTACAGGATATTAATTCTGTCTTTATTTCTTTTTATATTTTACATACATGTTTTTTAATGTCGAAAAAAGGCCAGTGTTTCAGGCACACCCAAATGCCAGAAGCCTATTAAACCAAAGGTGCAAAGGAGGAAAGCTGATTGAGACCACATGGCATTTTCATAGAAAAAATCTTAGAGAAAAGAAAGGCAGCATGAAGGAAAATCCTCTGCCTTATCCAATGGCTGCAACTGTAGCAACTCAGGTTGTCAGGTAAACTCACAGACAGCGACCATGGATGAGTTGACCTACTCTTTTGGCACTAAAACCTAAAGCAAAAAGACCAGTGTTGCAATTAAAAACAACAACAACAACAACAGCATAGTCTAAAACCAAGCTCTGGAACCTTCTCCATTCTGATGGACTGACATGAGTCAAGCTATGGGGACACCACAGAGCTAGCTCAAGAAGTGGTTAAAAATACATGCTATGGGGTCACACAGACCCAAGTTTCGCATGCAGCACTCTGCTCCTCCCTAACCCCCATCTCCTCCTGAAAGCACACACTCTGGGACATTGCCACATTTTGCCATTTTAACACTAATCCTTCAACATCAGATTGCTAATCACTTACCCTGGGGGATTCCAAAAAAGGGAAGGCAGGTCCTTACTCTTGAGAAGCTTTCTATCTGGTTGACGGTATGTAGCCAAAACACAAGCAAACAAGCTGAGATTAAATTTTCGCAGGCAGTGTGGATTTGTCGGTAGGAACAGGCATTTAAAGACAGGATCAGTACAAGGGATAGTTTAAAACAATAAACATTTTGTAAGTAATCTTGTTTCTCTTTTTCACCCTAGCTGCAGAAAAGCTCAGAACCAGATCAGAAGTTCAATTATTTCAAATACAATATCCCATGAAGTATGCATGCTTGTGGTATCACCATGCCCTTGGAACTGTGATTTGGGGCGGGGGGGGGGGGGTTAATTTTCAATTTCCATTTTGTATTTTTGCTATTATTTGTTCTCCAAGTAACAGACACCTTAATGAAATTATCTGAGATATAAATAAATGATAATATAGACAGAAACTGAGAGGCTAAGAGAAAAATTACCAGGTGTACTCACAACTGCAAAGAAAAGATCTTCCCCCCACCCCCGCCGTTCCCGAAACCAGCCAGGGCGTGCCCAGTTGTAGTCTGACATAAAGGCGGGAACCAATCAAGTTCTGCTGAATGGTTTGAAATAAAGGCGGGAACCAATCGAGTTCTGCTGAGCGTTCAAATTTAAATGTTAACCAACAACAGCTCTGTAACCTCTAAAAAAATCCCTAACTTGTTTGTGCCTGTCTATAAAAGAAGCTGTAAGATCCTTACTCGGGCCTCTTAGCGTCACCGGCAACCAGTGCGCGGAGGACCGGGTTCGAACCTGCAATAAACGACCCTTGCCGCTTGGCTTTGACTCTGGACTCTGGTGGTTTGTTTTCGGGGGGTCTTTCGAATCGGGGCATATCAAAACCATCAGGGAATACCCATCTTTCAATTTATATACTTAAAAGGTATACTATACTTATGAAATGTTTGAAGACACTCATAAAAGTGCGCACACTCCAAAATCTGACACTTAGGCAAAAACACAGAAGAGGAATTAAGTAAAGGAAGCAATGGTAACAGAGATTTCCCGGTGCTTGAGAATAAGAAAATACTGTAATTGCCCAAAATGTTTTCTCTAAATTTGATAGCAGCTCATATTTGTGAAAAGAGAAAAAAGGAGGGGAAATGCATTATTTTTCAAAGACCATATATACCAATGTGGCCACCCCATACCAATCTCAGTGAGAAATCTTTGAGCACATATTGAATACCCATGACAGGCTGAAGAAGAAAATTATAACTCGCTACACCAGGAATTCACAATGAAGCAGAAAATTCGGCAACTTACATAAGCAATGATACAGTTTCAGTGCAATAGCACTACTCCTCTGAGAGGCAACACACAATTACTGAAATTTCCATGACCCCAGTCTCCTACTTTACCTGTTTTCTGTCATGTAACCCTAGCAACCAAACGAGGGGATTATTTCTCTTCCTCGTTTCCCAGAGTAGCTATGGTGGTTTTCACCAAAAGAAGTGCCATGGGACTGGGGTCCGAAGGGATGAGTAGAAGTACCCAGTGTGGGATATAAGAAAGATATTCCTGAGGGGAAAATAGCCTGTGCTATTTCCAGGCACAGACATTCATAAATCATAGCATTTGTGGAAGACATGTCGTGCCCTGCAGCTTAAAAGTACAGAGTATGAAGGAAAGTGGTAGAAAAGGAGATTAAAAACAAAGAAAATCATGATGTGTTATATTTCCTTGCACATGTATTGACTTCATAGTTCAACAACGACACAACAGTTATTGCACATGTCAAAAATCAACATTTGAAATCCAGAAACCAGAGGAAAAGACTAAAATATACTCATAAAATAATTCATTGTACTAAAGTATTCGCCATATATGTATACACACACAAGAGATGAATATCCATAATAAAGTGTTTCTCATGCGTACTTATAGGCAAACTATCCGAAGAGGTAATTCGCAGGTGTACCAACTGCCAGCTAATACATTAAAAGATAATCAGCCTTATTAGTAATCATACAAATTTAAATTCAAGCAATTAGAAACTCTTTTTACCTAATAGATGGACCAAAAAAATAAAAGATTAATATACCGTAGGGGAGGCAAAACTTCAGCTCCACCCATCTTAAGTTTTTAAGCTGGGGCTCTTTAATGAAGTGACAAATCAACAAGAGAAAAACATTTATTAACTCATGCAGTGCACATCTCCTGGGAGGAACTTAGAGGAACTCAAAGAGGCAGCCCAGGATTTCAGCATATATAGTATCTTCAACTAAAAACAATAATGTGTAGGGAAATGATAGGTCCAAGTTTTAGGCTTCCCCAATGACAAACTGTGGGATGGTGAATATGTGGGAGGAAACGAATGAAGTAAAGTTTGTTTGCAGATTCCTCTGGTGCCCTCTCTGGACTGATAAGAACCTGTCTCCAGTAAAAGGAGAGTTTATATCTTGCCTCTACACAAAGGGGAGCTTTGCTCCTTTTTAATTGCCTTCAGCTCAAACAAATTTTTATGTCAAAGAGGCATATTTTGGGGTGACATATTCTGGTTTTCTTCAATATTATTTTCACAAATATTGTAAAGAAAAGGTCACTTCCTTTTTTTAAGTTTTATTTATTTGTTTTTGAGAGACAGACAGAGAGAGTGAGTGAGGGAGGGGCAGAGAGAGAGGGAGAGAGAGAGAGAATCCCAAGCAGGCTCTGCACTGTCAGCACAAAGCCTGATGAGGGGCTCGAACTCACACACCGTGAGATCATGACCTGAGCCGAAACCAAGAGTCAGACTCGTAACCAACTGAGCCACCCAGGCACCCGAGAAAAGGTCAGTTTCTTTCACTGTTGGTGAAAATATAAACTACTTCAATATTCTGCAAGAGTGCTTGACGTTATTCATCAGAATTTACAAGGTCAATCCTGTAAGATGAGTAATTCAACCTCAGAGAATCTGTAAAATCCATCCTACCAAAATACTTTCACTTGGGCACATAAATGTATATATAAGGATGTTTGCTGCAGCATCATTTACAACAGCAATAAGATAAAAACAATGGAAATACTTATAACTCATGTTACAGTCATGTTACAGCTACACTATGGAATGCAGTGCAGCCTTGAGAAGAAACTACCTTTTAAAATGAAGAACAACAAGAACAACAAAAAATGAAGAACATTTAGGGGCACCTGGGTGGCTCGGTCAGTTAATCATCCAACCCTTGGTTTCAGCTCAGGTCATGATCTCACGGTTTCCTGGGTTTGAGCCCCACATCAGGCTCCATGCTGAGACAGTGCAGAGCCTGCTTGGGATTCTCTGTCTCCCTCTCTCTCTCTGCCCCTCCCCCACTCACACTGTCTCTGTCTCTCTCAAAATAAATGAACACTTTAAGAAAATAAATAAAATAAAATGAGGAACATTTATATGTATCATCCTATGTACATTTATATGTATCACTACAATTAGTGCTGAATGAAAAACACTAATGAGTAGTATTTATAGAATGAATATACTCATGGTTCTTGAAAAACTAAATGTGTGTATATTTACAAATGTAGGCACAGAAATTAATGAAAACAAGTATGGAAGAATAGATAATGAAAGGTAAAGTCCCCATCTCTGTGGCAGGAATTAGCTGGGGAGCCCTGTGAAATGGTGCATAAGGCAGAAAGAAGAGCAAAGGGAAAAGAAAAAAGACTTTACTTTTATTCTCTATGCTTTGAAAGCACTTTAATTTTTCTATGATTAAAATGTATTCATGGATCTTACTTTTCAAAATAAAAATAAATTAAAAGTACTTATATCACAGCGTGAACATGTCACCATCATGGTCATCCTGGATTACCAAGGCAACTGCATTGCCCAGACTGGCCAGACCTCATTCTGATTTAGCCACCCCAGAGAAGCTCATCTAAGTACTTCTATATCCCTTAAGAACCATAGATTCTCAGAATTCTAATGTATTTGAAAAGCCATCTACTCAATCTCTTATTCAAGTGCTGGAGGTCCCTCCTGAACATCTCTGATCTCCCAGCTTTTACTAGATTCCTCTTCTAGTGACAAGAACCACTGCTTCCCATGGCCTCCTATTCCATCTCCCAGCATCTCTGCCAGAAAGACCTCCCTTGTATTAATCCAAAATAAGTCTCCATCTCTAATCCTGTGTGCTCTTTTGAACAGCTTGTAAGTCTCTCTTCCCTGAGGAGGAGAGAGGAGGTCAACACTATCTTCCCCAGGTGAATTAGATGAGCTTTCTCTATACTTAATGTTTGTCACACCACTAAGCATGCTGTATTATAATTGTCTGTATACAAACAGACTGAAAGAACTGAACATCAAGCACCATATTCCAAGTACCGAGATCAAGGTCAGGCTCATGGGAGGTGTTCAGGAAATACTTGACAGATATGAGGATGGGTGGATGAATAGATGAATGGATAAATGGATGGATGGATGGATGGATGGATGGATGGACAGATGGGTGGATAGACAGATGGGTGGATGGATGGATGCATAGATGGATGGGTAGATGGATGGACTTTTTAAGTTATTGTTTATTGAGCACTAACTTTATGCTTGGAACTCACTCCATCTGCTAAACAAACTATGAAGTAGGTATTACTATAATTATCTCCATTTTACCACTCAGGAAACAAAGGCTCAAAGAGTTTTGTTCTTTCTAAATAAGGCCCTATATTTAGCAAAGTTGGAATCTGAAATTTGGATGGATGATTACAAAGTTTATACTTTGAACTATTACATCACAGTACCATGAATTAATGAATGAATGAGAGAATGAGTGAGTGAACAAATCTACCAAACAATTTCTTATAGAGTCCCACTGTTTCAAAAATTCTCCATGTGCTTTGGAATTGTTGTAGTTTTCAAAAGGACATACAGCTTTGATTGTGCTAAGAACACTTGCATTCAATCAGTTCAAAAAAAATTTTTTTTAAGGAAAAAGCCATCATCAACCAGCCATTACTCTCTATTTTTATAGGAGGTGTGAAAGTAGACAGGATTTATCTCTAGCCCACCACTTTGAATTTGGAACAAACCTCAAATCTCATCGGTGGGAATCTGACAGGTACAGCAGTGGAGTGTTAAAACTTACATGAACTTTATTTAAACTTCATTTGGGTTCCTCCCTTATTTTGGAAAGCTTTACATCAAATTTTATAACAAAAGGAGAACATGCAATTTAAATTAAAGAGTTGGCGGAGGCTTGGGTACTTTCCAGCCTGAATTAGCAAACCCCAAAGGCCTCTAATTAGCTTTTCCCTCTGTTTCTTCTTAGTCTGATCATCAAAACCATGGATGAGAATAAAGCAAATCAGCTAAACTGCCTACTCCTCCTTCAAGATGTAAGTCTATTATAGACGAAACATATCTTAAAGGACATTTTGCAAATACTTCCCAGATCTACCGGGATGGCCTAATGATCTTTATTCTAGTTTGTCCCATTCTTATAACCAAGCACAGTAATTCTACCCACAAAAACGTAAGATAATTTTAATATTGCACAGATCCCACCTTGAGAAGTGGCTTTCTTGTCTCCAATAGTGGCTGTTCAAAGTATACTTTTTGTATTCCTGAAATACAGAAAGATAAGAAACGATTTACTAATTTCAGCCCTGTATTCATTCTAATGGACACACTAAAAGATACATTTGGGGCAAGCAATGAAAAGCTGTAGTTTGGAAATTCACCTAAAAGACCTATAATCACTCTCTTAAAAATTCATCATTGGTTTTGTTTGTTTGTTTGGCTATACTTACATGGCACATACATATCTGACTTTCTCTAGAATGTCCAGGAGTCTCATTGTCTAGTGAAAAATACACAGATGGGCTCTTGGTGCTTCTGGTTCTAGGCAACATAATAGAGATCAGATTATGTGTTTGCCTCATTTTTCTTATCAATGAAATGGAGCTTCAGTGACACTCAGATTGGGATAAAGATGACTACCCTAAGACTCTCCTTCACTGTGGGTTTCCATAGTGGGAGCCATGGGCCCTGTATCATCGTCCCTATGGTTCCCTTACTCCTCTACCACCTGTTCACTATCAACCACACTAGCACGCCAGAAACAGTTATACTGGAAAGGGGAAAGTCACCATTCTGGCTCAGGGAAGCTCATCTAAGCTCAGGGAAGAACTGAATCAGTGGATTACAGATATACCTGCCTCTATGTGCCATATGTAACAGATTAAAGCAATTCATCATGTATTTATCAATACTTCTAATTGGCTTATGTTTCATACAAATTTATAAAAATTATTTTTATGAACTACATTATCATTTAAATGCTCTATGATAGCTATCTCTTCAATGGATCCTATCTTAAAATTTTTAAAAGGCAAATAAGGTGGTAAAATAGTAATGTATCAAAGTCAAATACCTCTATATAACTCAATGGGAATGTGACCACCAGGTAAAGAAGAAAGAAACATGCTTCCCAGGTCACAAATTAGTTCTGCCTGTAAAGATTCTGTTTCTTCATGATGAAATAAATAATGATGACATAACAAATGGCATGATCTAACATATAATAATTTAAACCATGGCATTTTATCATTTAATCAATCGAGACTCTCAACAGTATTGTGTAGGTTTACAGAATAGGTGTATATGTTGCAGATAAAGAAACAGAGTGCATCAGAGTGGTTAAGGGTCTTGCACAACAACAAGTGGTTAATAAAATCCACTCCTACTATTTCAAGACCAGGACTTCTTCCCCAATGTCAATATTCTACCCGCCCCGCCCCCACCCCATCAGGAGAGAATCTGATTATGGTGCTATCGACCAAGAAAGGACTCTTAAATCATTCCCACCTTCCAGGAATGATTTTAGAAACATTACAAAAAAAGATCAAGTTTAACTAGCTTGTCTGTTCTGTGCTGTTGCCTCTTCACATAGCTCCCACATTTGAAATGAAGAAATTGAGGCTTAGAAATAATAATTTTCTGGAGATCCCACAGGTTATATACTTGTATATGTGTGAATTGGGTATCAAATCCAATCTTACTTCAAACCTATCTTACTTAAAACCATGCTGAATAAAATGTAGCAGAGAGCTGGATTTTGAATCAAGCCAATTTAAAACTCCAGCTCTACCAACTACCAGCCATGTGACTTTGGACTCCTAAAAGCCTCAGTATCATTTGCCGTAGATATTAAATGAGATGGTATATACAATATAGTACCTGTGGGGAAAAGAGTAGCTAGTATTATAATTGTGATACATCAAACTGCTTTAAAGGAATGTATCATGAACCACAGTATTTCAGGCACCAGGTTTGAGATGGAGCTGAGGGGTCCTCTCAAAACACCAATATGCACATCACATAAAAAAATATCTCTTCTGTAAGAAGCAGTGAGGGACAGAACCATAAACACATCTCCAGGTTCATTAAGCCACCACCGTGAGCCACCATCTCCTGTCCTGGAGCCCAGCTTCTTTCCTGTTTAGCAGTCCAGTGATTTGCTCTATCATGAAATCACTGCTCTGGAACATGTGTAAGGCTACCAGTTTGGGAAGGAGGTTGAGAGGTGGGGGAGAGTGGTAAGCATAATAGTGCATACCAAACCAGTCCGTATAGTCAGGCTTTATGCTTGAAGATGAAAGCTTTCCTCTGAAGAGGTCACCAGAATGGCTATTGGCACTAACAATCAAAGGATAGTCTCATAATATGGGATACACAATGATAGAAGCCTGCTGTCAGAACACAAGAGGACTCAAAGGGAAGGGTGAGCTTCCTCCCAGGCTCCAGAGTCCCCAAAGTAAGAATTAACAACAGGGAAGAAGGTCCTCATTTTATCACTTGTTCCTCCTACATCCTTAACAGCTAAAGGCAACTGATGCCGATTCATCATGCCAGGAAAGCCTTGCCATGGTCATCCTCCAGCCTCTGATGGAAATGGAGAAAGCTCTCACAGATTTGTGTGGGAATCCCAAGATGTGTTAACTTGGATGAGTAAGCCCTCTAAGTCTCAAGCTTCATCTAGCAAAATTTGTAGTAAAAATATACTACTATTATTACTATCCACTGTTACTATTCATATTATTTTTATTATCCATACTAAAAGAGACATATTGCTCAAAATTGATTTCTCTACTATAATGATTAGAATATCTCCTACATTGCCCATTTGTAACTCAAGATCCACTCTCAACCCTTCTACTTTGCCCCCCCCCCTCAAAAATCCTCTATCAACTGTATCAACATGTTCCCTTGCTCTCAGCTTCCAGTTTTGTTCAACCAAAGTTGAAAGTCGGGGGGATCATAACATCAGACACAGAAGAGAATGAGGTTGGGCTGTTTAGTCTCCTGACATCCCCTCTGCCAAGCCGCTGTGAGTTAGCTATATTCCTCTCCCAAAAGCCACAATTCCTATCAGGCAGCTCTTTCCTTACGTCTCTCTCTCTCTCTCTCTCTTTCTCTCTCTCCAGGTTATGGTACTCATTCTTTTCCCTTTTGCCTTTTCATTCCTGGGAATGGTGATAGCTCCACGCCCTTGGTAGCCAAAGATCCTGCAGTATGCCTTGTTGTTTCCTTAAACCCTGTTTACACCTTTATAAACAGTTTCTGTATTAAATGGTCCTCAATTGTCCAACTGGAATGAGCCATCATTTTCCTATTTTCCTACCAGGGCCTTGACAAATACAAACATTAACTGGATAATTTGCATAATATAGCAGTTCATCTTGCTAGGGCCAAGATATGGAAGCAGAGCATCAATAATTGACCTCTGCTTTTTTCATTAATTCCCCTCTTCTAAGTCACCATCCACTAGTTCCTTTCAGTCATGGAGATCAACCTTCTGTCCCCTAACCATGGCCCAGACTCTAAACTTCTGGTCAGTTAACTTTAGCCTAAAATGTGACTTAACTTTTTGTAGTTCAATCATCTGTTGTATCTCTTTTTTCTTTCTTTTCTAAATAGTCCTTCTACTTCCTTCCATCTGTGCTTGCCTATGCTAGCCATTCTCCCCTTCTCCCTTGTTAATAGGACTCCAGTTTGGTGCCGGTATGAGGCACTGGTATACTCAGGGAAGATGGTTCCAGATGGATGGATCATGATTGGCCTAGTCCAGCCATTGTAACCCCTTTCCTCTCTTCCAGTGACTGTTAAGGTAGTGGCCATGTGACAAGATCTAGACTATGGCAATTGAAAAAAAAAATCTGCAGACGGATAAGGGAAGCAATATTTTAGGAGAGATGTTCCTTCCTAAGAGAAAGAAACACAGGAACAAATGTTCTTTTCCTTCCTTCTTTCTTTCCTTCCTTCCTTCGACTTTGATGTTGTTATTGGAAGATGGACATTTGGAGCTTAGTCAGCCATCTTTTTTACTGAGAGGGGAAGTCAACACAATGGGAGAGAAGCTGATCCAGAACCTTGACATCACTGAGCTTCTGAATCAGCCATCCTCAAAATTTCTCATCCTCTTCCAAATTTCTCATTACATGAGATAATAAACTTATCTACATTAACCACTTTTATTTGATTATTCTGTTACTGATCACCAAAAGGATATTAAATGACATTCTACACCACACTAGCTGAATTCCCACTATGCAGGCATATTCCTCTTATCTATTTCCTCTATTCAAGGCAGGTGGCAGTTCCATAAAACATCAAATGTGTCCTAAAATTCCTAAGAAAAAGAATAGCAGTGGGGGACCCATGGGGAGTCTCCTTTATGCCAGAACCCACAGTCCCACACAGGTAAGACTCTGGCTTCCTATTCCAAAGTTCAGTATCTTCAAATCCTTTATCTTTCCTTTTGAGAAAATACAGATGAGACCTTTCTGTTCTGCAAATATTAATATCATACACCAAAATCAGGGGCCAGCAGTGGCTTCATATGATTTTATCTACAGGTAGCATTTAGAAGTTTTTAAATAACTAGAAGGAACTCATCACAATGGGTAAGATTAGAAAAACAGTGGACTAAATAAAATAGAAGTGTATCTCCTTTCCATGTGAACAAAGGCATGTGTGGAGCCTCCATAATTGGTAGGTCCTCCTAAGTTCCTTCTGGCTGATTGTTCTGTTATCTGCAACATGTACTTTTATCTTGCACTCTTAAGACTTCTGTTCCAGTTCCAGCCACAATTTCTGAGTTCACAGTAGGAAACAGAGAGATAAGCAGACACATCCTCCTCCTTTAAGGACACTTCATAGAATTGCAAATCCAGTCAAAGCTTCAATTCAGGGCTGGATATTTTCTGTTTGTTTCTCTATCACATCCACTCTCCACCCTTTTCTACTCTGTTTTGTGCCTTGAGGAGTTCACCTGAATGGATGACATCAATGGGCTCCCTTGCTCTCTGCCTTTTGCTGAATGTAGCCAATGAGAGATACACTTAGGAGATGATAAGGTGGAAGATGAGAGGTTGAGGGAGCGATTTCCCCAGTTTGCTTCCTTCCAAGTGGCTAGGGGTTGGCTCTCTCCCTCCCATATAATGCATGAGTGGGAATTGCAAACACTAAAGGGTACACTGTCTGTAGAGAATATAAAAGCCATAGTAAAACCAACTAAAGGTCAACTTTTTATTATGTACAATTCTAAACAATGCCAATGATAACACACTCTGCCTGCCAGGACAGACCACTCCCACCATCACTCCTCCCTCATGATAGCCACCGCCTCTCCCAAAGGTCATGGCTCCTGTCAATCATCCCTCTCCATGGTGATTTTCTCTAGGTTTGGTAACCTAGGAGTGGCACTAGTTGTCTGCATATGCTCCTCTGAGTTTCCAAAACTCCTACGCGCAACTTTGTAACAAATAGTCACTTTATTAATTTGGCCAATTCCCCAATATGAAGGTGTCATATATTTATTTCTCGCTGGCACCCTGGCTGATCCCACCCAGAAATAAGGGAGTCTTTATTCTGAAGGAGTCATGAGCCAAGATAAAATTTAGAAGTTCTTCACTGAGAGAAAAGGATAAACTAGATATTGGGAAAACAGCCTCCACCATCCTCATTAATGCTTTTTTCCTTATTTGAACTTGGAGATCACAGATCTACAAGATAAAATACTCTTATGATTATTCCCAGCCAAAACGCTCATTCCTCTAACCACTTTTTCTGCTTCCCTCCAAGGAAAGTTTCAAGAAAACAAGCTAGATGGGAGCAACAGAATCGTACCTGCAGATAGCTGTCCTAAAGCCAAGTAGAAGGAATCTGATTCAGTCCTGCTTTCCATCTACAGGTGCCCTTCAGTAGAGGCTATACTCACAGCATTGAACAACCAGCCTACCAATGAGAATGGAACCCTGGCCAAGTGGAACAGACACTGTCTTGTGTGCTATTCCCATGCATATCTGTTGGATATCTGTACTTTGCCTAGGAGAGCTAAAGGGATGGCAGTTTGGCCTCATCCCTGTACCCACAGACTCTGGGCACCTTCTAATCCCCGTGTCTGTTTTATGAAGTCAGGCCTGTCTATACTAGCCCATCCTTGGATCCTGGGCTGGATCAGCTTCACAAGAGGAAAGCCAACTTGACAGCTCCTATTTCTTAACCATGAATTCCAGCCAGCCCTCACTTTTAGCTTGTCAGCATCCACATAGCCACTTCCTTGCAGTACTGGTCTTATTGAGGGAAGACAATGTTTACAGGAATAAAATGGCCTAGGATGAACAATTAATTGGAGAACTTTTGTCTCCCTTCTTAACCCCCAAATACGGTAACTAGTAAATTTGGATTTCATTGTCTTATTACAAAACAGTCTGCCCTGAGAGAGCATTTGAAAAGAGTCTCCACAGGCAATGAGATATGCTTTTCAAAGCCTTGTGTCACTGTCATGGCAATCAGCAGACAGGCCTCTATTGTGCAGGAGCCCTGCTGCAGGGCCCAGGGAGCAGGGCTTCCTGGGAGTGGGCTGCTGTTGTTGGCTTGTTGCTACAACAAAGCCTCTGAAAGAACTTCCTGGGGGGCCAATGTTCAAAGTCCTCACAAGTTTGAATACAGGTCTCCATTCTCCTCCCTGTGCTTGACTGGAAATTCCTAGCTTTTCTGAAAGAGAGACAAAGCCTTACATGGGGAAATGTGGAGGGTGAGTTTTGTTTGGGCTGGTTGTTTTCCATCTCTGTGCCAGATACTCCACACACACGTCACCTTGAACCTTCAGAAAAGCCCAGCAAAGTAAGCGTGACCATCCTCATCTATAGAAAAGGAAACTGAGGCTCAGAGATGTAAATAACCATGTGGCCCCTCAGAAGCCGGGAAGCAGCCGAGCAGTGACTGGATCTCAGGCTGGCCTGACTCTAAAGCTCCAGTCTCCATCTCTGTTAGCACCTTTCCCAGAACTGCTCAGCAAGCCAGGGATGAGACCCCATGAATACAAACCCTCAACTCTGGCCTCCACAGCAGACCAAGTTGCTGCCTCGGAGTGGAAGAAGATCATATTATCATGGTAGCAGCATGACAATGCAGGCCAGTTGCCTGGGCCGAGAGCAAGGTGATCATCAGCAGAGGATGGGGTCGTGGGATAAGATGGGTTTATCAATTATCGTTTGCTGTATGATAGCATGCTTCACAACTTAGTGGGGTAGAACCACCACAGTTGATTATTTCTTGTGATCCGTGCTTTGACTGGCAGTGCTTCTGCTCCATGCCATGTTTCTCTAGCATCACTCAGGCATCAGTATGATGTCTGGGGTGATCTGGAAGTTCCCAGAGGCCTCTCTCAAGAGTCTGGACCTTAACGCTGGCTGTTGGCTGTGGGGCGGCAGTAGTTTGTTAGGTGGTTGGTATTTGTGTGTGGAATTTCGGCCTCCAGTATCTCTGCACATGTCCTCTGTCTCCAAGAGGATATAGCCTAGACTTCCTTACAGCATGGTGGCTCGTTCTAAGTGAATGAAAGTAGCAGCAACCAGCTCTCCTACGGGCTAGTCCCAGAGGTAGCACAATATGTCTTCTGCCACATTCCATTGGTGAAAGCAAATCACAGGCCAGCCCAGGTTCTATAAGAGAATTAGACTCCATATCTAAGTAGAAGGAGAAATATGTGCAGAGATAAAAGAGAGGACCTACTAGCAGCCATCTTGAGAGAAAATCCACCACAGGGAATGTATTTAAGATTCTATTTCAGGAGAAATATGCCCTGCAGAGGCAATGGAGAGAAGTATTTCTTTGCAGCTGTGGTGAACGGGCACCAGCTAGAATGCCAATGCTGATTGGTCATGGCTGCCTGGGGTTGGTGTGCATGGAAGAGGATTCGGAGGTAGCATCTGGGTCCAGTAGGAAAAAGTCCCTCAACTGAATCATCTATCCATCCATTCCTCCTTTGTTTCGAAGATATTTATTGAGTTCCTGCCATGTGCCAAGGACTCTTCTAGGTGATGAGAGCAAAGCAGTAAAAACACACACAAGCACTACATCCTTTCTCAAGGGGTTGACACATCCGTGGAGGAGACAGGCAATAAATAAATAAATATAAAATATGTTAGGTAGAAATTAGTCCTAAAAAAGAAAATAAATGTGTATGAAAAGTAATAGGTGTATTAATCATGTCTTTTTATTTTCTGTGTTTCTAATACTTGACAATTTGGAGCCTGGTTGACCCTGGAGAGACTGTTCTTTCCCAGTCTAGCCAATTCCTGGACACAGTAAGGGACTGGCCCAGGGGCATGCCTTTCATATGCAAACTCACTCATCCAGAGCCCACAGGCTCGCCTCCCCCCCCCCCCCCCCCCCCGGTACCAGACAATCGGGGAGAGCCCCCACACTCCAGAGCCTGCTGAAATTATTCAAACTAGCCAATCCTAAACCTGACGACCTTGCCTCACCTGTTCCTTCCCACGGAAACCACAATAAAGGTTCTGGCTCACATTTCCCCTACTCCCCCTGCCTCCTACCCACCCTCATGATTCCCAAGTGGCCTTGTATGGCATGGCATGCCCCTTCCTCTTGAAAGCGGTAACAAAACTTCTTTTCAATGGCAAGTGTCTCCTGATCTGTTGATTTCATCACACCTGAATAATAATAAAACCTATATTTAAAATAAAACAATAAGGATCTTTCTAATAAGGCAATATATGAGCAGATGCATGAAGACAAGAATTCAGCAACGAGGGTAAGGTGGAGAAGAACATTCCAGAGAGAATGGTAAATGCAAAGGTCCTAGAAGTCATTCTCAGGATATTTGAGGAATACTGTGGCTGCAACAGAGACAGCAAGGGGGAGTGCTGAGAGATGAGACCTGGGAGGCAGCGGAGGCAGAGAATGAGGCTCAGCCATGGGGAGCAAGGGGTGTTTCAAGCTATTCTGTGTGGGCGCTGTCCTGTAGAAATGCAGGGTGAGCCGTGGATACGAGCCACATACGTGATTGAAATTTTCCAGTAGCCACATTTTAAAAAGTAAAAAGAAACAGGAGCAAACAATTTCAATAGTAGATATTATTTATTCCGACATATCAAAAATATTATCACCTCAACCTATAATCAATATAAAAATTATTAATGAAAAATCTTACTCTTCATACTGAGGCCTCAAAATCCAAGTGTGCATTTTATCCTCACTGCACATCTCGCTTCAGACCAACCATGTTTCAGGTGCTTGATAGCCCACACGTGGCTAGTGGTTACCACACTAAACGACGCTCTTCCGTATCATCTAGACCAGTATTTCCTAAACTGGTCTGTCCCAGAAAACTGTTGTTATTAATAAATACATTGAGAGAACGGATAATTTTCTCTGTGCTCGCTATAAACTGAATATCTGTGTCCCTCTGCCCTAAAACTCATATGCTAAAACTTAATCCTTAATGTGACGGTATTTGGGTGGGGCCTCTGGGAGCTTATTACATCATGAGGGTAGAGCCCTCATGAATGAGATCAGTGCCCTCATCAATGAGATGAGAAGGCCAGACTTCCTAGGTGAGGACACAGTGAAAAGACAGCTATGAACCAGGAAGAGGACTCTCACCAGACAATGTATCTGTCAGCCGCTTGATCTTGGACTTCCCAGCCTTCAGAACTGTGAGAAACACATCTCTGTTGTTTATAAGGCACCAAATCTATGATATTCTGTTTTTTAAAGATTTTATTTATTTACTTTGAGAGAGCAAGCATGAGCGGGGGAGGGGCAGAGAGAGATGGAGAGAGAACCCCAAGCAGGGATTCTCTGCCAGTGCAAAGCCCAATGTGGGGCTCGAACCCATAAACCATGAGATCATGACCTGAGTGGAATTCCAGAGTCAGAGAATTAACCGCTGAGCCATCCAGGTGCCCCTACAATATTCTGTAAGTGACTAAGTGCTCAAACAAATAAAAGCAGAGAAAACACTAGTTAAACAAATTGAAAATTTTTCTTTGAAAATGATTTTCAGCTGAAAGAAACAGCAAAACTGGGGCTATGCCCCCTTGTTCACTACACATTAGACAGACCCAGGATTAGAGTCCAGCCGGACCACTACTAGCTGTGACCTGGGTGATCCACTAAACGCATCTGAACTGTACTTTCCATGTATCTAATATATAGACCTTAACACCTATGCCACCAAACTGTTCCAAGGTTATATGAGAAAGTGTCTCCCTAATCTCAAAACATTTTACAAATGTAAGAGATTGCAATTACTGCAGCTGCTGCCTCCAGGTGAGCGCCAGAGACAGAAATATTAACCTTACACAACAGGCAAGCTGTCCATGCAAAGGGGAGTGGGGTGGAGGAACCGCTAAGCTGGGGAAAGTGCTAAGGAAAGAAGCATCTGGACGCTGATGCCCAACTCACATCAGTGGTCTCTACACACTTACATTGCTTACTGTACCAGTCAGGGTCCCAGAAGAAAGCAGCACACTCTAAATCATTTGAAGACAGGACCATTTTCAAAATGTAGCATGTAGAGACACTACATGAGGAAACGCAGTACCCCAGGACTAGGGGCTGTGAGGGCTGGTACCACCCTTAATCCTGAAGGCACACAGGGCAGGAGCAGTAGATAGAATCTGGAGGCAGAGGGAGCCGCGTCGAGAGACTCGCTAGATGTGACCCTCAGTTCAGGGACACAACCAACCCATGGGAACATGTCAGGGAGGGAGCAGATGGAATGAATACCCTGACCTCACTCCCTTTCCTCCCTTCGGTAATCTGCCAGGAATCCACATTGGCCAAATCCAGAAACCAGAGGGCAAGGAAATATCGACACGGTTCGTGCAGAGGCACCTCCCAAGGCAGAGTGGAGGAGGGTTCCTCCTTCTGGAGGGAATCTCTGGAAAAAACACAAAGGGCATCTAGCACCGTCTCTCCCATATATAGACAGAACGCAGGCACATTTGGAAAGGCAACTGCTGCTTTTCTGAGTCCATGAGCTCAAAGGAATTTGAAAATCCTGGGGCTCTCTTGCCACCATAGGGGAAAAGCCTATCTGAGAACGAGAACAAGCAGGGGTAGGCAAAGCCGAGTGATGGAGGAAAAGAGAACTCGGATGACACACTCTAAACCCCTGAATCCATCCATACATGAAGCCACACAACCTACAGTGAGCCGTAACTGAAGCTAGATTCACCAGTATTATAGGCTGATAGAGTATATTTTTCTTAAGCTAGATCACATCGCCTTCTATCACTTGAAACTAAAAGATTCCCAACTGACACTTCTTACTGTAAATGAAGAAACCGAAATGCCAAGAAACCAATTAACTTGAAAAAATTCACATGTACACTAAATGGCAGAGCTGTGATTGTATTCCAGTTGAGCTCCAAAGTCTGTGCTCTCCCCTGCACCCCACAATGCCCTGGAGCCTCTTGTTCTCCCGACCCCTGCCACGGACGGTGATTTTCAGACATGCACGATTCTACTTGGGCCACAAATGCCTCTAGATTACAGACCCCACTGGAGCTAGAATTCCCACGGCTCCTCCACCCTCTCTGGCTTCTCGCACTTCTTTGTCATGCACCTTACATCGTCCTCCTCTCCAAAAGCTGGTCTTCACAATCTGAACAGCTCAAAGAAGAGAGCTGTGACTATGTCGTAAAGAGAGGAAAATAAATCTCGCTGATTCGGGATACAACTCAAAGGCAAATCTCCACAATAGCCCTTGGAGTAAATGACAAGATCCATTCTCACCGATGGCAGAATGCCATGTTTTGACAATGGTTTCAACATGAGCAGTCTGCTGGGAGGGCGGTCTTGGTGATGCTTCTTGAAAAATCCTTTTAAAAGATGCAGTATGCTTTCCCACATGCCCATTTGTTCAGAAAAGGGAGAAAATGTCACACAGGAAAACTGAGATGACTTTTGAAAACCTGAACAATGACAGCCATTGATAAAAGCATGAATGTAGTAAATAAAAAAAATATAAAAAAATAAAAGTAACACTCCCTTCTCCCTTGGTAGAAATTTCAAAACACATTATGTTCTTGGCCGTGGAGTACACTCTGTCTTGGTAACTGGATCCTCACCTTGTAGGCAAATCAGCCAGACAAGAAAAAGACATAAAACAGAGTGGGGAAACAACCCCTAAAATTCCTCCCAACACACATGTACACACACAATCATATACACACACACCAGGAAACTTACCCAAATGCAGCAGAAACAGAGAGTGCACTGGCTTTGGAGACAGAGAACACTGGGTATGAATCTTGACTCTGCCACAATACAGTATGTGAACATATTTAACCTCCCCAAGCCTCATCTGTACAATGGAAATAGTAACCTACCGCTTTGGCTTGAAGATTGTAGATGGCTATATAGATTCAGTAAGATGACATAGCTATTGACCCATAAATCATAGTGATTGTTAATTACTCTCCTTTGGAACTGCTCAGGTCAGGTCTCCCTCATAGGTCTTCAAGCACGTCATAATGGTGAAGCTTTGGTTTCAGACAAATCAGGGTTCCAATCCTGATTTAGTCAACTCCTAACTGTGACTTAGCACAGTTTACCGGTTAGCTTTTGCTGCTTAAGAAACAACCACAAAATCTCAGTGGTATTCAGCAATAAGCACTGATTTCTCCTGAATGGCTATGGGTCAGCCAAGAGTTGGCTACTCCAAATTAGACTAGGTGGCTCTTCTTCTTCCCATAGCACTTGCTCACACACCTTCAGGTTGGCCAGGAAAGCTTTTCTGAGGTGGCTTTGCTCCACACATCTCCCTTTCCACTCCTGGGATCAGCAAACTACATTTATCAGCATCTGGGCACGTTTTCATGGCAATGGTAAAAGAACCAGAAGGCAAGCAAAAACACACAAGGGTTCCATGGTCCTAGCTAGGTACTGGCATGCCATCACTTCTGCCAAATTCTGTTAGTCAAAGTTGGCTCACACCCAGACCCAAGATCAAGGGGCTTCAAAATACTCCTATCCCTTTAGTGGGAGGAAGTGCAAAAGTTACAAAAGGGTAAAGAATCAGTGAGGATAATGTAATCTGCCTCAGAATAGCTACATAACCTGTCTTGGTTCCTTAATCTGTAAAGTACAAAGCGGATTCTATATTTTTTTGAGAGAGAACAGGGGAGAAGCAGAGAGAAAGAGAATCCTCTCTGGAGGCTGGGGGTGGAGCCTGACATGGGGCTTGGTTTCAGGACTGTGAAATCATGACCTGAGCCCAAATCAAGGGTCAGATGCTTGGGGCACCTGGGTGCCTCAGTAGGTTAATCGTCCAACTCTTGATTTCAGCTTAGGTCATGATCTCACAGTTCATGAGATAGAGCCCCACTTCAGACTCAGCACTGACAGCACAGAGCCTGCTTGAGATTCTCTCTCTCTCTCTCTCTCTCTCTCTCTCTCTCTCTCTCTCCCCCTACCACACATGCTCTCTCTCTCTCTCAAAACAAATAAACATTTTTAAAAAATAAAATAAAATGAAACCGGCTTTAAAAAAAACAGTCGGCCACCCAGGTGCCCCAAAGTAGATTCTTTTATATATTAATGATGTATGTGTGGGCCCACACAGTGGACAGCACAGTGCCAAGCTCATAAAGAACACTGGATAAATGTTGGCTAATAATAGTAATCAGTGTACTGGGAGTAGAGTGATACCCTGTCCCCAATTTTCTATAATTTTCTGGCCTGCTTTACCCACTCATTCATTTATCAACTCTAAATAATATTTCTTGACTATCCATATAATTACCATGTGCCAGAAACTTTCTCAGTTTGCTGACCACACAATAGAGTGATTTCAATTAATATTTTTATGGCATTTTCACACCCACAGTCTTATCTGATTCTCATAACTACCCTTTGCTGTAAGTCTTATTATCCCTATGAAATAAAAGGTGGTCAGCACCTTAGCTCAGGCTAAGTATCTCAATGATCTTTGGCAGACAAGCAGCAGACAAGAGGTCACAGCACCATGAGGTCAAGATTCTGTGTCCAGGCACTACCAGGCTTACTTCAGGATGGGACTGCCACTTGGAATCTCCTTCTCACCCAGAATTCATGGATTCTAAAAGGTTTTAAGCAAACATCACAGTATCCTGTGCCACGTGGTGGCATTTTTTTCTCTTATTCACTTACTTATGAAACAGTTAATGTCTGGCTTATGTTCTGAAGGATGATGGGCTTTATCCTGGAGAAAGAAGAAATGGGAGATCAGAGAAGGACTGGGCGTTACAGACAGAAGTACAGCGTAAGCAGAGGCAAATGCTGGGAAACTTCAAGGTATGCATGAGAAAGTGAAGAAGTTTCATGAGAAGGCATTCATTTCAAGGCTGAGATGGAGAGAAATGACATCGGAGAAGTAGTCTGGCATTTGGTCAGAGAAGGCCATGTAGGTCATGCAAAGGAGCTTGGATGTTAGATTATAAACAGTGAAGAGTGGCTTGAAGGCTTCAAAAAGGCGCATGATGGAGACAAGTCTGAAGTTTCCAACAGGCTGTGTGCCAGCTGTGCTGGTAAGAGCTCTGAAGAGTATCCCATCGTCATAAGAAAACAACCGGCAGGTATGCCACTTGGCTACACTGGAGAAATGAAGTGGATGGAAGAGCTGGTAGGGTTGGGGTCGGGCCCACCCTTAGCAACATAACAGGTGAGGGGACTAGTTCTACAAGCACGAAAGAGGGAGGGGCCTGAAAAATCAGAGTTGCATACAGCAGCCCTGAATGGCCAGACTGCAAGGAACCCTGGAAGGCATTTCACCACCCCTCTCCCTACAGGTGAGAAAAATCATTGCCTACATACTCCGGTCCCACAGGAGCTTCCTCAATGCCAGCCCTGTGCCTGCCTCACCCCGTCCATACATCCCACCTCCTCTCAAGTCACATAGGGCACCTGAGTACCTATGGTGTGCAGGTACTTCAGAGGGCAGAGGACCAGAGACCTTGGGACATCCTGTTACTAAGGAACCCCTGTCTGTCTCAGTGACCCCAGAAACTACGAGTAGCAGCATCACTGCTCCTCTTTCTTGGCATGGCCCCCAGCAAGCCCTTCTCTCCTTGTACTCCCTGCACTCTGGGCCCCCATGCAGGCCAAGGAGACAAAGACACCAATGGCACACAGAACCATCATCAGCTGTCCTAAGAACAGATCCCAGGATCCAATGGAACATCTGTGAGTGAGGCTAAGGCTAATCTTCTAGGAGGAGATACTGAGATAAAGAGAATGAAAGACCTCAGGAAACCAGACAAAGAGTGGCTAAGGAAGCCCAGCCTAACCTTCCAACCTGTCCAATGGATACTACCTTAATGGTCCAACCCTTCCTGTCATAGCTTTAATCCTCACACATCTTAAAAGCCCCCTGGAAGCTGTCTTCTGCCTTCTGATCCGAGTCTTTACTGAATGAAGGAGTCTTCAGTCTGACTCTGGTTCATACTTAAACATCAGTATGTTATGACTTTGGCCATGCATTTCAAGGTCTCTAGGACTATTTCTCATCACTAAGGTAAAAGGCTGTTAACATCACCAGCCCACTAACTCATTCACACAATTCTCCAACACCCTTAGCAGAAACTGCACTTAAAATATACCAAAGGGAGGCTACTTGCCTCTAGCAAAATGCAATTGTTTTCATAAATCAGAAGAAAATGGAGGAGATGATTGACAGGATAAATCTAAAGGAATACATCTGGGGTTCAGGGTCTGTTGGCAAATAATTTTGTCTCTTTCCTCTCAGAGGTCTATGGGGAATAAGGTGTATATTATTAGAGGAAAAGGCTCTCTTCAGAGAAAGATCAGCTGTGAAACAGGTAGCTCAAAAGACCAAAGGCAGGCACAGTGCCCTCTGTTCTAGCACTGAGGTGCCCCATGCAATTAATGTCACCTCTGCGGGCTGTGAGGCTCTGCTCTGGAAATAGAGGGAATCAGACAGGGTGATTCTCCAGCTCTATGATTTTAACCTGAAACCAGATTGAGGAAGATTAGAAATCAAAGCTCATGACCACAGGGGAAATCAAACAGAATCCCTAGGCTTAATTCAGTCTCTTTATTGTTTCTTTGTCTAGCTTCTGGTTTTTCTTCCTTATGGGCAATCTATCTTCCCTAAAGCTTAAAAAAAAAAACAAAAAAAAAAAAACAAAAAACTTGTTTAGTAAAAAAATAAAAAAGCTCCCAGAGGGAGGTCTGTGGGTTTGTGGGAAAATGGGACAAGGACGAGCTGTCCTAAGGTAACAGAGACAGAGAATCTAAGCGGACTCCCGCTCCAGGCCCCCTTCCAAGCTGGACGTGCAGGGCAATTACAGAACATCTTGGAGGAGCCTGGGCCTCAGAACCACCCGCAAATCAGCCCCAGGACTGCTCTGGCCCGTCTCCTGCTGCTAGCTGGCTTGGCATCTGCTGTGTCAGTTGAAGCCTCGTGTGGTCTGCACGGCACACGGATGCAGAGCCAGGCTGTCACTCAGACTCTGTGACGCTCCCTTGGCACGTGAAACCCAGGGAGCCACCTCACAACAAATGCAAAATACAGGCTTCTGCTGGGAGCTTCAAGGGATGTCAAATTTTCTGCGGCTTATTTTGAAATCCATCTAAAAATCATTTTTGTTTTCCACAAAGATACCTTAACAGACCCCTCCAATTGGTTAGACATTCAGGTTTAGAGAATTTTGACACTCCAAGGTTAGCCACAAAAACTGAGTAACTGGATATTACCTAAAAGCTACAAAGATTGCTCTTACAGGAAGGGAGCTCTTATTTGCAGTGGAATTTATATGTTCTGTGCTAAGCATGTGACCCTCACAGCTGTCTCTAAGGAAGCATTTTGTTATTGTCATTAGATTTTTTTTTTTTAGCAATTTTAAGGTTACAGAAAAACTAAGCAGAAGGTACAGAGTTTCCATTTCCCCCTTACCCCCCACCCTGATCTCCCCTATTGTTAACATCTTACATTAGTGTGGTGCATTTGCTTAAATTGATGAACTGGTATTGATGCTTTATTCTCTTTTTTTTTTTTTAAGAGAGAGGCCGCAAGTGAGCCAGAGAGAGAGAGAGAGAGAGAGAGAGAGAAAGAAAGAAAGAAAGAAAGAAAGAAAGAAAAAGAAAGAAAAGGAAAGGAAAGGAAAGGAAAGAAAAGAAAAGAAAAGAAAAGAAAAGAAAAGAAAAGAAAAGAGAGGCTGGGCTCACCAGAGGCTCATGTTTCTACCCAAAGCAGGGCTCAGGCTCACCCGGTGTGGGACTTGAACTCACCAACTGTGAGATCATGACCTGAGCTGAAGTCAGATGCTTAACGACTCACCCACCCAGGTGCCCGACACTTTATTCTTTACTAAAGTCCATAGATCACATTAGACTTCACTCATTGTGCTGTACATACTACAGGTTTTGACAATAATGTATAATGACCTGCAACCACCATTAGTCTCATACAATAAATAACCTCTGTGCTCTGCTGATTCATCCCTCCCTCCCCACTAAGCCACTGGCAACCACTGATTATTTTACTGTCTTAAGGAAACATGTCCATCTACTTTCAAAGATGAGGAAACTGGACCTCAACGAAGTTAAGAAATTCACTTACCAAGTTAGCAGGAAGTCAGAGATCTACTATGTGCCACATGATTCCAGAGTAAGGCCTACCACCATGCATTCATCCACCCGCCTGCCACTTTCTGAATACTCTTTTAGGTGCCAGGCACAGAGCAGGTGCTGAGAACAACATGAAGACTACAACAGCAAAGCTCTACTTGTATGCGAAGCAGACATTAAACAAATTAATGGGAAGTCCAAATAAATATAAATAGTGACAAATGCTTAAAGGAAAACAATAAGACATAAGGTATACTAAGAATGCTCTACAGGGAGACCTAGCTTCTGTTGGAAGGTTGGGGTGGGGGTTCTCAGGGAAGATCTCTCTGAGGAAGGATGAGAAGCAATCCTTCTGGGGCAAAGTTGGAGGGTGGGGAAGAGGGGAGTGAGTGTGTTCCAGAAACAGCAGTTCTCACAAAGACCACAAGGTAGAACAGAAATTGGCTCTTTCAAGAAACTTGCCCTTCCCCAGACAAAGTGATCTAAAGTCAGTTTTCCAAATTTATAACTAGTCAAGAACACCTTTAAACAGATTTCTATGATCTAGAAAGTTCAAGAAAGTTCCATGAAAACTTATCCTTACTCCCCAATACTAGGAGAGATGCTAACCATTAATATTCATGAAGAGTTTTACTACAAGTTTGACAGGTTCAAATTTTATTTTTATCCCCATTTTACAGAAGAACAGAGACCTGGAGAGAAGTAATTTTCCAAAGATCATGAAGCAGGCACTGTCTACAGACCATGTGTCCTCTGTAGTGAAAGAATACCCTTCTAAATATCCACTCCTACATCAAGAAATAAGTGAGGAATGCAGTGCCTGGCACAAAGTGGTCATCCAATCAATATTTGAAGAATGAAGGCATGAATGAATGAATGAATGAATGAATGAATGCCACTGGTATCCAAGGGCTGTCAAGAAGGTAGGTTGATAACACAGAAGGAGCAGTGGTTCTGGACTCTGTCACCCTGGCGGGCCATCTCTCCTCCAACAAATAACCTTGTTTGTCTCTTCAGCCTCAGTATCATCATCTGCTTTTTAGGAAGTATATTATTTAAAATCAACAGATGCCTGGGTGGCTCAGTCGGTTGAGCATCCAACTCTTGATTTCAGCTCAGGACATGATCCCAGGGTTGTGAGATGGAGCCCTGCATCAGGCTCCACACTCAGTGAGGAGCCTGCTTAAGATTATCTCTCTCCCTCTCCTTCTACCTCTGCCCCTCCCTTGTTCACACTCTCTAAATTAGTTAATTAGTTAATTAATTAAAAAATAAACCTTTAGGGGCACCTGGGTGGCTCAGTTGGTTAAACGGCCAACTTTGGCTCAGGTCATGATCTCGCGGTCCATGAGTTCGAGCCCTGTGTCGGGCTCTGTGCTGACAGCTCAGAGCCTGGAGCCTGTTTCGGATTCTGTGTCTCCCTCTCTCTGACCCTCTCCCGTTCATGCTCTGTGTCTCTCTGTCTCAAAAATAAATAAACGTTAAAAAAGGTTTTTAAAATAAAATAAAATAAACCTTTAAAAATAATAATAAATTAAAACTGAAAAGATAGCCAACACATTTTTAAAAAATTAAACATAATAATGAACTACCAAACTTTGGAAAGACAAAGGAAGAGGGGAGGGAAGGCAGCCACGGGCTTATCTGGATTCCTACATCTATGGATTCACGGTTCACTCAGTCTAACACTGCAAATACTCACACACAGTCACCTCCCCTCATGGCAGACATTACTAATCAATCATGACACGCTTTCTCACTGAGCCCATATGAAACCTCTGAGCACAGTGCTCCAGGAAGCCACTAGGACACATCAACAGTGACTCACAGGATGAAATCTATTTGTGAGCACTACACCAAAAAGAGACTTCTTGATTAAGAGCAACTCGCAGTGAAAAACTGGAGACTAAGACTTGGATCTTACTGGTGGAGCTTTAGCAACTCTGAAATTCTCCACTTGGACACAGGTCTTCATCCATGTCTCAGCAGTACCTAGGTTTTCCCTAACTTTACAGCACTTTCTGTTTTCAAGAGGGTGGCAAATTGATCAGTTAAGACATCAAACATCCCCCTAGTTTGAAGTTACTAATGATCTAAATCTTGTAGTAAAATTTCATTTCCCTAGAACTGGAAGTTCCCCTCTCTGGGACTCTTCCTCTCCTTCTTTCCCTGGTCAACCACTACCTCAGAGTTACTACGCAGTCTTTCCTTTCATGTTTTGTATTCTGGTGTGTCTGTCTCCCTGTAAAACTTGGGCAGCACTTTTTACATATATGCAAAATATCACATTTTGGAGATCAATCCATGCTGATTGATACACAATAGATGGAGTTGATTTATTTTTATTTCTATAAAATGCTCAACAGTGTATAACACAATCTACTTTCCACTGTTTTGTTGATGAACTTTTATACCACTCCCAAATTTTCTCTATTACATTAACACTGCACTGAACAACCCTGCACATGTTTCCCTGTACATGTGTGCAAGGGTTTCTCCAAGATGTGTACCTACAAGCAGAGCAGCTGGGTCACAGGGTATATACAGTGTCAACTATACTAGAATTTGCCTAAGTTTTCAACTTGCGATTATTTCTTTACGAGTCTGACTCCTAGACTGTGAAGTCTTTAAGTGCCTGGAATACAGTAGTAGGCACCCAATTAATATTTGATGTATAAAATATTACATAAAATAAGAGCGTAGTCAATTCCCCTAAAAGTTTATCGTTCCCTCTCCACTGAAATGATTTTAATATTATTATGTGCATGTCGGTCACTGTTCTAAGAACTGGAGATGCGTCATAGAACCAAACAGACAAAAGTCCCACTGTACATTCAAATGGTGGCATGTGGGTCAGGTGGGAAATGCTTAGGATCAAGACTAAGGCTGTATACCTGGGAATGAAGAGCGATAAATCTTACTTGACTGTATAGCTTTCAATGCAGTTGTAACAATTCATATGAAAAAATGTGTCCAGCGACCAACCCACCAAGTTCCACCCAAAGATACTGGAATACAGGAGGGTAGAGTGACCAACGGCAGGTCACTTAGCACTCATATCAGCAATGCCATTAAAAATATAAAACAGGGGCACCTGGGTGGCTCAGTCAGTTAAGCGGCAGACTTCAGCTCAGGTTATATTTCCTGGTTCGTGAGTTTGGGCCCCGCGTCAGGCTCTTGGCGGACAGCTTGGAGCCAGGAGGCTGCTTCAGGTTCTGTGTCTCCTTCTCTCTCTCTGCCCCTTCCCCGCTTGTGCTGTCTCAATCTCTCTCTCTCGAAAAATAAACATTAAAAAATTAAAATATATGTATATATATTTAATAAAGCCCCCACTATGCCTCGGAATTACCTGGGGTGTTTAAATTACTACAGTGCAGGCCATGCCCCATGGATTCTTATTTAATTGGTTGAGAATCAAGCACTAGTTTTGTTTTGTTTTTATTTTTCAGGTGATTCTGGGGCACCTGGGTGGCTCAGTCAGCTGAGCATCTGGCCCTTGATTTCGGCTCAGGTCTTGACCCCAGGGTCGTGGGATCAAGCCCTGTGTCAGGTTCTGCACTAGGTGTGCAGCCTGCTTGGGATTCTCTCTCACTCTCTCCCTCTGCCCCTCTCCCTGACTCATGCTCGCTCTCTCTCTTTCTAAAAAAAATTAATTTTTCAGGTGATTCTAATGAGCCAGCATATTGAGAACCACTGTATCAGATCTCCCTGTATTGCAGACAGCACTAGCCAATCAGATATCAAATACAGCAGAGGCAACAGTGTCTATAAATAAAGACTTCACTCCTAAACCATGGAACCGTTGAGTTCAGAAATATCTACGTTCCCGGGTTAGAGCATCTACAGTCTGTAGACTATTCTAGCAACAAAAGGAGTCAACATTTGCTTTCATAACTACTTAAAATACTCTAGCCTAGGATTTCTGTCACTGATCAGGCAGTTGAACTTTAGAATTCAGTAACTTTTAGTTATTTGTGATATGAATTGATACAGATGATATGTTGCCATTTGGAAGTAAATATATCTAAAGCTATGTCCCTTAAAAGCAAACTTCTTCAACATGAAATACCCAGAAACCTTTCAGTTAGGTCAAAATCTCATCAAATGTTATTAAAGTTATTTTATGGTCCTTGTTTTTCCCCCAGTTTGGAGAAAAGCTCTTTGGAAAGTAATCAAGATTGTTTCTGCCATGTGCCAGGAAATGAGCATTCTTATTCCAGTTCTCATTGGCAGGAATGATTTTTTTCTAGTTGTGATTTGTTGACAGTTTCAGGGATCAATGATTAGAATGGACCGATTCAGAGGAGTGGGTAATTTTTTTGGCATGGCAGTTCTTCTTTTCTGTCAAACAAGTTAGGTGGTAATGAAGTGGAAGTCGCAGGGGAAAAAAAAGTATTTTATATATTATAAAAGAAAAATCCTTCCCTCTCTGTTGTACACCCATAGTTAAACATGTCAGCCTAGTAAATAACAACTAGCCTGTAAACTGGGTAGTGACCCATCAGTAAAAAATGCTTGACCCATGTGAGCTCATTGGCTCAGACCTGAGAAAACCTCCTTCGTGTTTGGATACTACTTGGGGAGCTTGTTTAATTACATCTGTCCTTTCTCACTTCCCAGGTTGGACAGGACATAGTCACAAAAATAAAAATGAGTATCACCAACACACACTTTAATTTTCTGCTGTCTTTATCTTACTTTTGACATCTGTGTATATTCCAGGAAAGTTCTGGCCATTGCTCCGTAAGAATGATACAACAGAGATGGATAAGGTCCAGAAAAAAATTAAACTAATGATCAAAAGATTTGGCAAGCTGCCATATGAAGACAAAGAGTCAAAAAAATAAAACCAAAACAAAACAAAACAAAACAAAACAAAAAAACACCTCACAGGCTGAGGACGGATATGGTTGAAATCTATTAAACCATCACAGATGTGGACAAAACAGCTACATGTTCAGCAGATCCCAAGTACCAGTATTAGAGAACACTCACCTTGAATCCCTAAGGAACAGATTCTAATGAACTGTATAGGAATTCCTGACGTACAAAGCAAGAATTTAGTAAAAGTGGGTTTTAGTTCCTCCATTTCACAAATAACAAACCTGAAGGTAAGATTTTAAGTGACATATGAGGTGGCACCGCTAGTGTATATGAATGTAAATAATAATAATAATAATAATAATAGTAACTAACATTTTTTAGGTAGTTACTATGTGCTGGCTACTAACTAACTAACTAATAGTAACTAACATTTTTTAGGTAGTTACTATGTGCCAGGCATTTTCATGCATTTTCTTTTGCCCTTTTATTTCCTACAACCACTCTTTGAATTAGGTACTGCTATCACCTGCTTTATAAGTGAGGAAGCTTAGACTCTTTAAAGAACCATATAAATATCTCAAAACTCACAGCTGGGATGTAGTGGAAGGAATTTCATAAACCAGGCCATCTGATTCCAATATTCACACTGATCAGACCAACTAACTGCAAATCCCCTGAGCCATTTTACCTCAGTGTATACACACATCCTTGTATGTATCCCCAAAAAGATTTGACTGTAGAAATGCAAATTTAGTAAGTGGCCACCCTGAGATTACAATTCAAGTCATCTGAACCAAGTCTGGTTGTTTCCTCTAAGCCAGTTACTTTATTTTGAACAAATAAAAGGGAGTTTTTACATCATAGGTAGTAAAAATCATGAGCCTTGGGGCTCTTGGGTGGCTCAGTCGGTTAAGCGTCCAACTCCTGATTTCGGCTCAGGTCATGAACTCACTATCATGAGACTGAGCCCCGGGTCCTGCTTGGGATTCTCTCTCTCCCTCTTTCTCTGCCCCTTCCCCCCACTCTCTCAAAATAAATAAGCTTTAAAAAAAAAGTTCAGGCTAACATATCAAGTCACTTCAGGAAGAGTTAAAACCTATTCAGTTTGACACAGTTTATCAAGAAAAGTTAGAAAACTAAGGCACTTCTATCACTTAGGACAGTAACATCCAGGAAGACAGCTATGCCCCACCCTACCCCTTGTCAGAGACATAATACTAAACTGGGGAGCTTATGGGTCCAGCACAGAAAGCAGTTCTCATAGCTCTGAGGAATCAAAAGTCAGAACTGCACAAAGCAAAATGGAGATATGGGCCAATGTAGTTAGCTCAGCCTCTAGATGGGATCTGGTTTCCAAATCACCATGTCAGGAATTATCAAAACCCAAGATCGATGAAAATTATACAACCTTCCACTTGATCCAGTTGTAAGACTTCCCTGAGAAGAAAACAAGAGGCCCTCGAGCTCTAAAGGGACTAAGTATTCTCAAAGCTTATGCCTATGCTTCCACTCCCGTCTTGGACAACTTCGTTCCTTTACCTCTTTTGATTGGTTAACTCAGGGCCACTGTCCATGTCTCCATCTTCTCATACTTCTTTCTGTTCTTGATTTCTTGGTAATTTTGATGGCTGGCTCTGATTTCTCTTTTCTCATATCCAAAAGGACTGCAGAATTCCAAAGGGCCTATGAACCACAGAAAGCCAATAAATACAACAGCTTGAGCAAAAACAATTTCTTTCATCTGTGGCTCTTGAATTTAAGGTTTATGTTAGGCACAGTTTCAGGAAATACATTTATCCTCTGAAAACATCCATGGTTTTTAGAGCAAAATATTGTCATTGACAAAAATATATAAGACCCCCCATTGAAGCCATTTGTTTCCTCAACAATAACCTAGAGAACACATCATGTGCCATGCGCTGGAAAAAGTACCATAGAAATATGAAGATGAACAAGGTATGATCCCTGTCCTCATGAGAAATCCTGCCTTGAGTAGGAAACACTCAAGTGTTTTCAGTGCACAAGTCACTAGAATATGGCCTAGAAAGTGCCAACAGGCAAGGCAGTCATGCTACCACTCTGGTGCTGTGCTGAGTAAACGTATGTAAAATTTAGTGCTATGGGAAGTTGAAGAAGAGCATGCACCATGAGAGACAAGGATGATAATCCCAGTTGTAGTGGGAGTGGGGGTGGCAGGAGGAGATTTCGAGAAGCCATTTTGGGACATAATCTTCCCAAATGCAACCAAGATGAAGAAGCTCATAGTTTCCTAAAAATTATAATTTTTCCTATCTTCACGTCTCTCCTAACTCTGCCACAATCAGTCTGAAAGGCCCTGCTATCTTCTGGAATCTTGGCCTGCCGTTAAGTGAAGAATTCAATGGGACATGCCTAAAGAATCGAGAGGTTTAACAGGAGAGAACATCAGTCATTTAAGAAGGTAAGGTAGAGGTCTTTGTAGAAGTGTTTTGCCTAGAGGCCCAGAATTTGAAACACCACCACTACTTGTAGCCTGCAACTCACAGAACAGGAAGGAAGGGTGCGTGCCAAAACCCAGGCTCCAATAGGCTCTACCCCCTTACCACAGGATGGAGCATTTTAGGATTGGTGTTCACCAAACATCATTCCTTCCAGTATGTGTTTTTCTCAGCTCAAGTCCTGATACTCAAAGATCTCAAAGGCCTGGAGACACCCTTAAATTGGACTGCTGGCTGCAGTCCAATGACATCAGCAAGCCCTGGACAGAAGCCCAAACTATAGCCCAAACTATAACCAAGAAGAAGAAATGTTTGTATGCAAAAGCCATTCCCCTCCCTGTCTCCTCCCTCTTCTAACAAAATCTGGCCTTCAGTATCCAGATATCCAGACAGGAGACCTGAACCATTTGGTTATATTTGTTCCTTTTCCATGTAATTTCAACATCTCCACCTTGGAGATAAGAAGAAATTCTGGAAGCAGCAACAAGTCTTTCAGCAGGGCTTCATCAGCTACAAACAGTCCTCATATACACTTCACTTCCCTTTGGTCCATACAACACTCCTGTTGGGTCCATTTTATTCATCCCATTTTATAGACGAAGATCTGAAGCTCAGAGAGAATAATGGACTTAGGGTGGTGTGGCATTCAAATCCTCTAACTCCAGACCTCACATCCCTTTCCCGTACCCCAGAGCCTCTCTACCAACATGATTCCAGTCGGGTGGAAAGGCAAATTGAACAGGTCAGGAAGTCAACTCTTCAAAGAGAAATAACTCAAAAAGCTAAGAATTATATACACTCCTTAATATAGTATCAGTAAGAGGAGACAGCAAAAGAGAGGAATATAGAAACCCTTTGGGGACAATAAGCTTCAAAGAGTTTCAAAGACTATATAATGGATTCTCACTTATTTCTCCCCTCTCTCTCCTTCTATTCCAAGACCTCAGTTTCTCCTCAAAAATATTCACAAAGGAAGCACTCGGCTGAGGAGACCACTGCAAGCTGGCTGTGTGATTCCATGCTCTCTCAAGGTGGTAATCATCATTTTTTGTATGAAAAGTTAGCCTTCTGGAGGCCTCACGGTAAGAGCCACCATGAATCAAGGGTCTGCTGCAGGCCAGGCGCTGGTAGAGAGGTTCACACATTGGCTCACGTGTCCACCTGATGGCTTTGTGCCCACCTGTCAGCAGCCTTTCACGCTGCCTGTGAAGTGGCTGAGCTTCGGAGGATGGCAGTTCAGCATGCAAGACAGCGAGGCCTGCAGGCTACGGTGCTCCCTGGACCGTGCCCACCGGGTCACCTCACCAGCTGTAGACACCCTCCCGTCTGCAACTTCTCCAAGAGAGGATCTTAAACCAATGGGCAACGCATCGGCCCAGAAACCCAGATATCCAGTCTCGTCGTGAGAAAAACAACAGACAAACCCAAATTGAGGGTCATTCTATAAAATGCTTCACCAGGACTCTTCGAAACTGACAAGGTCATGGAAAATAAGAAAAGACTGAAGAACTGTCACAGACCAAAAGAGGGAAAAAAATCGTGACTAAATATAATGTCACATCCTTGATAAGATCTCAAAAGAAGAAAAAAGACTTTGGTGGAAAAGCTGGTAAAACCTGAATAAAATCATTGAATTTTAATAACCATAATGTAATCCTCTAGCTTTGACAAATATGCCATGGTAATAGACATTAATAGGGAAAACTGGAGGAAGGGTATGAAAGCTCTCTGGACCATCTTTGCTACTTTCCTGTAAATCTGGAAGTATTCCAGAATTAAAGTTTATTTAAACAAACAGTTTTAAAAATCAATGCAAAAACCTACTCAACATCTACTCAACACCAGGCACTGTGTAAGGCACGAGAGTCACAACAGTGAACAGGAGAAGCTCTGCCCCTGCTGCCCAGGGTCAGAATCTCATGGAAAACAAGCACAACCCTAGCAACCTCAAGCACCCTGGCCTTCTAGGTCAGACTTTCCTTTAACACGGAAGTAAAATTGTTCAATTCCCACCCTTCGCTGGCTTCAAGAAATTCAGTCCCCTCACAAATATTTCTGAAAACTTTGGGAAGAGGATGAGGACACGGTGGTGGTCACCTTTCATCCATTTTGCTCCAAATTCCAGCTCAGGCTACTCTTTGATCATCTCTGGTCTCTTTGGTACCTGCTCCTTCTGGCTGCTGCCCGCCTCTCTGTACTGTTCTGCATGGACACAGCAGAACCCATCCGCTTCCTTTCCCACAGTATTATTAACTCAAGTGCTAATTACCAATATATACAACTGTCTTTGCTGATAAAGAAGTGAATGACAGCACAGATCTGGAAACTCTACTGTGGGCTGCAAACATCACCGTGATTAGACTACCCAACAAGGGGGGTGCCTTTCTTTCTCTCTCTGTCTCTCTGTCTCTCTCTCTCTCTCTCTCTCAGGTTGGGTTATTTCCCTCTAGGGCCTAGCATACCACTTGCTGCTAGATCCTTTCTCCCTGCACCAAGCCCCTTCCCTATCTAGCAAATCACCTCTCTGCCCAGCTGCCTCTGCCTACCAGGAGGAGAAGAAATGAAAATCCCTATGGTTGATTACACAAAAGGATTTTAACACTTTCTTTGTTACAACCATTGGTAACTAGACTCCCTCTGGGGCTTGTCATGGAAAGCATGACAGCTTAATGTTGTTTTCCTAAATAATGGAATAGTTCTCTCTCCAGAGAATTTTTCTCTGCCCCAATGTTAAAATCTAGGCAAGCATATAATGGTCTTTTGGTTGGTTGATTTTTGTCTTCCAAATGAGCACTTGTTCTCCATTGTTAACATTACTATCTCAGAGGTCATTAAAAGTTGCTACTCATTCATGGAATTTTATACAGTGCATTCATAAACACTACTTCAAATATTCCTCATATAACCCATGTGAAGCACATTTGTTCTTATCCTCATTTTACAGAAAAAAAAAACCCACTAGCGTAAGTGATTTTTCTGAACTAATGCACCTGGTGAGAGGAAAATCCCGGATTGACTCTGGGATTTTGGATTCTAAGGCTAATGTTTGTTGTACTGCATGCTTGCCGTTAGTCACATAGAAACTTGGAAATCCCAGGGGCGCCTGGGTGGCGCAGTCGGTTAAGCGTCCGACTTCAGCCAGGTCACGATCTCGCGGTCCGTGAGTTCGAGCCCCGCGTCAGGCTCCGGGCTGATGGCTCGGAGCCTGGAGCCTGTTTCCGATTCTGTGTCTCCCTCCCCCTCTCTGCCCCCCCCCCGTTCATGCTCTGTCTCTCTCTCTCCCAAAAAAAAAAAAAAAACTTTAAAAAAAAAAAAAAAAAGAAACTTAGAAATCCCAGAGTTGGAAGCCATAGTAGAGGCAAGCTATCCCTTTCAGCTGCTCAATACACGACACGTCCCCACAGTGTCCAGTTCATACCACTTCCTGAGCTTCTCCATAAACAACGCCATCAGAGGATGCGCTCCATGACTGAGCGCTCTCATTATTAACAATAATAATCAATATTTGGATGGTTCCTTACATCCAGGCTACAATGTGTACTGACCTCTCAGGAAATCCTCACAATCTCCTTCTACCTGGGTATTATTCAATAAACAACAACAAATATTTGCTAGCCCCTCTTGGGGCAGGCTTTGAAGCCACTAAGGTGGCTGAGTCTCACCGCCTCCAGCTACATGTTTGAAAAAGGCTTTGAAGGATAAATAAGAGTTCACCACACAAAGAAGAACTTTTAAGAAGAAAGATGGAGGGGCGCCTGGGTGGCTCAGTCAGTTAGGCGGCCGACTTCGGCTCAGGTCACGATCTCACGGTCCGTGAGTTCAAGCCCCGCGTCGGGCTCTGTGCTGACGGCTCAGAGCCTGGAGCCTGCTTCAGATTCTGTGTCTCCCTCTCTCTCTGACCCTCCCCCGTTCATGCTCTGTCTCTCTCTGTCTCAAAAATAAATAAATGTTAAAAAAAAAAATTAAAAAAAAAAAAAAGAAGAAAGATGGAGTACAAATGCCTAGCCTAATCCAAGTAACACAACATAATCCTCGGCACTATAATCTGTTGCTTTATACACATTATTTCGTGGAGCCCCTATAATAGCCCTCTTATTTAAGTATTATTAATGCTGTTTCATAGATGTGAAACTCGAGGAACTTGGAATTTACCCAAAATCAGAGAGCTAAGGAATGGCTGGGCCAAGATTTAAGCCCAAGTCTGTATGACTTTAGACCCCCATCTTTCAGCTTTACGCAGAAGGCTTCTCATGCTTGAATTCTGCCAGGCATGAGAAACTCAGGGCAGATAAGATCCCGCCCTTAACCTCAAAGACTTACACTCCAGGCATCCTGAGAACTTTCCTCTAACGTGTACCAAGAGATGTTTTACTCCCTGCACAGAAACACAAGAAAAGACCAGAACCACTAATTCTGGCTTTTCCATTATCCATGTTCAAAAGATTTATGCCTGTGTTCGTCAGTGGCATCACCACATACGCAAATAGATTCACTGAGAAGTCAAGAGGGAAGACAGGAACAGGGATTCCTGTAATTCAGAGCTGCCAAAGAGGATGCTGTAAACATAACCCACAGGAATATTTAGCTTAAACTTGCGAGGGGGATCTCTAGGAGATCACTTGAGGCTTAAGGCTTCCTCTTTCACACAGCACTTTCTTGGCCACGAGAAATCATGTTCGGGTAACAAGAACGCTGAGGCTCAAAATGTTGAGAATTGGAACCAATGAGGAAATCCAGAAGAGGGCCTTACATCTCCAGGATGATTTTTAAAACGGTACCAGGAAGTTTAACAGACATCATTACTGTACATGATGTTTGTGCAGAGTCCTGGACATGCAAGAAGGCAGGAAGCAAATACGAGAACTACCATGGGGCTTGCTAGGGCACGTGCAAGAGAAGAAGCTCCTATTGCTGTTTCAAAGAATAACATCTTCTGTTTGGTATGCATGTGCTAATTCATGAAACTATTGTAAATATGAAGTAATGCATGGATGGAATAATCTTCAGTATTATCTCATTTGAACATGTGAATGCCAAAGCCAAAGTATTTCAGTTGTCCCCATTTTCAAGATGAAGGAACTGAGGCAGGGATCTATAGCTACTAAGTCTTGAAACTGGCTCATTTCCCTCATAATGGTTCCTTTCCTGAGACTTCCTTTCTCTGTGTCTTTCCTAACACTGGGCACTGTTGGACTCTTTGATAACGCTTTCTTTTGCTCAAATACAGGAGTTTAATGGGTTCAAATTGGCAATCAAACTCACAAGATGCAAAGGCTATTAATCTAGTGCTATTTTTACTTAGCTTCATGGAACAATACTGCACAGAATCTTCGGCTCAGTGAGAAGCCAAGCAGCCATATGCACGTCCACAGCTGTTTTCCACCCTCATCCACACAGATGAAAGCTAAAGAGGGTGAGGGCCACCTTGACCAAAGAAACTACAGCCTACATTTCCCACCATTTCTTTCTTTAGTGTTCTAGTCACAGAGGCCCAAGGCCTGTATGCTACCTCACCACTCCCCCAGACCAGGGGCTGTCCACTGAACTGCAAAGAGATGTGGCATTCCACATGTACCTTAAATCAGTAGTTTCCAAGGACTCAGAGCTGTAAGAAAGTGAAGACCAGGTCATTCTCCGAGACAGGCCTCTGGATAAGCCCACACCTGATGTCAACACTTTACTAAGAATCTTATTGACATAGAATCTCTTTTTTTTAATTTAAAAAATTTTAATGTTTATTTATTTATTTTGAGAGAGAGAGAGAGAGAGTGGCAGCAGGAGAGGGGCAGAGAGAGGGAAAGAGAGAGAATCCCAAGCAGGCTCTGTGCTGTAAGTGCAGAGCCTGACACGGGGCTCCATCTCATGACTATGAGATCATGACCTGAGCTGAAATCAGATTCTTAACCAACTGAGCCACCCAGGCACCCCTAGAATCTCTTTTTTGTATTTGAGTTCTCAATCAAGTGAGAAATAGGACCAAAGAGACTGCAGATGGGGAACTAAAGTAGCATCATTACCAACAGCATAATATTGGAAAGAATGGCTCAGATTTGCAGGCAAATGAACTCAAAGCCCTGAATCTTAGAATTAGAAAGACTTAGCCAGCAATAGCTGCTGAGACAGGACATGCCATGGTAGGGCAAGTGTCCATGCTGCAGAGGCAGAACAGCCTGGGTGCTCACTAGGGCAGGCCTACACACAAGATGAGGAGGAAGAATTCGGCATCCTGCAAGACTTCCTTTGTATCTACACAGGCAGGTGGTCAGCAGCTCAGAAGAACACACAATAATGATGAATGAGTGAGCAACGCATTTCTCTACTTAAAACGATAAAAAGTAGGAAGGGCTAAAGTAATTAAACTATTTCTCGTGCATATACTCATTGACCCCACAGATCTTGATTGAGCACCCACTGTTTTCCAGACCCTGGTCTAGGTGCTGTGACTACAACAACAAGCAGGGTGGACAATGTTCTTGACTTTGTCAAACTTGTACTCTCACTGGGGCAGCAGACAATAAACAAATACACAATTAGAAGACCAACATGCTGACATGCAGCAACCAGTTCCATGTCAGGGATGGGAAGAGACAGACGGAGCGTTCAGAGAAGACCTCACTGGGAAGGTGATGGGGTCCAGCATTCACACACACACACACACACACACACACACACACACACCTAGAAGAAGAGCCTTCCAGGCAAAAGGAAGAGGGTAGGGGTTGAGACAGGAGTCTTGGGGAATGGCTAGGAGGCCAATGTGCCTGGAGCTCAGTGAACAAGGGGGAAAAAAGTCAGAGGTGGCTAGAGGCCAGGCCAAGTAAGAATAGACGATGGTCGAGGCTTTTCTCTGCTCTCTGCATGCTGCAGGAAAAGAGAGACAAGGGGACTGAACAAACAAGCATCAATAATCAGAATACAGACAACCTGGACACTCAGCATTTTAGTGGCAATTTTGAAGAAAATTGGTACATATATATTTTTTTAATGTCATTTCAATGGAATTGAAAATGTGGAATTCTTGAGGTTTGGGTATATGATGTAATTCAGAACTGAAGAGACAAACGAGGTCTCCCTGCAGTCAAGAAGGAATCTGATACTATGGGTTATTAAAAGCCATCCCTTAAGTCTAAACTAAATTCTTCCTGCTGTCACTTAGAGCCATTTCTTCATATTATGTCCTGACAGCAGGTAATAAACCAGTGGATTATTTGCAAAATACCTTCTGAAGAACTGCATTTCCAAGAGAAATTCTGCCAGGTCACATATAACAAAAGAACAGAGCAGTCCATTCCCCATATACACCCCCAGATGCTCCCAAAGATACACATATATAAATACATCCATGCACAGGCACACACACATGTGCAATTGTGCACACACATAAAACAGCGCCAACAATGACAGCAATGAATGCCAGGCTGTCTGGCTGGGTGCTCAGTTCCTCTTACCTAGCATGTTTTTAGCACCTTGCATAACAATCCATAAAATAGAAGCTCTCTCCTCTAAGAACCTTCACCTCCTCCCACACCCCCACCCCACACTGCTTCTCTGGTAGTGCCACCTCTGTTCCAGGTCAACAACTCAATTGCTCAAGGGCTCCTGACCACAAATCCTAAGAGGGAACAAATATCCACATACACATTCTACCCATGAACTAAACACAGGACGTTATTCAGTTCACCTGATGTAGGTTTAAAGCATTCCAGAGTCGTTCCCAGGTCACCTCCAATTTTCACTGGTCCACCAATAATTAAAAATTCTCTTCTAAATCCAACACTTGGAGGCATTCTCTTTTCTTACTAATTTTATCCCTTTTAACAACTATGTGTGCTGGTTAATCTTCACTTATGACTCCAGGTTCATTCCCCACCTCTCCTACCCTACTGGCCCAAAGAGACTGACACTCTTGGGGGGCCCTATCACTCAGTTCACCCATCCTTTGGCTTTCCAGTGAGTTTGGCTAAAAGGGGCACCAGACGGAGAAGACAGCAATCAGCGCATTTCTCCCCTATCCCCTGTCCTGCCGTAACTCTGGAGCTGCAGCCAAACATTCCCTCCTCCATGTTCCCATTAGCTTTGCCAACACTATTTCCCCCCTTTTTTCCTTCAACCCTAGAGGCGGTAACAGCTTCCCATTGGTGCTAGCCCCTGAGTACAACATCCTCTGCTGATTTCCTCAACCCTCATCACACTGCGGCAGGTTGTTGTTTTATTAAAATGTGTTCAGGCTAACTATCCAAATAGGATTCTGTTTTCTTCCAGAATCCTAGGAATATACCAGACCTAATCTATTTTCAGTTCCTTCAGTCCCTGGATACTTGTTCACTTTTCCCACTACACAGAGTGTGATTCTATTTGCCTCGCCTCTAAGTCAATGTTCTTGACCATATTATTCTTTCCCTTGGCTTGATATTCAGCTTCATCCTGAGCTTCTCAGAAATTATTCATTCACTTCCTCAAATAATATTTACTGAACATATAAGGACGTCAAATAATATAAATGCAATCATGAATAAGACACGGTCCCTGCTTTCAATTAGTTTGCTGTCCAGAGAATAAAAAAACAGGAATAAACTAGAAAAATATTAATAATAATAAGGAAGACAAGAATAAAAGGAAGAACATAAGACTCAATAAGAGGGACAGCTAATTTAATCTTGGAGAGCCAAGAGAATGAATGCCCAATGTGAGATCTCAAGAATAAGAAAAGTTGGGGCGCCTGGGTGGCTCAGTCAGTTGAGTGTCCAACTTTGGCTCAGGTCATGATCTCGTGGTCCATGAGTTCAAGCCCCAAGTCAGGCTCTGTGCTGACAGCTCAGAGCCTGGAGCCTGCTTCAGATTCTGTGTCTCCCTCTCTCTCTGCCCCTACCCCCACTAATGCTCTGTCTCTGTCTCTGTCTCTGTCTCTCTCTCTGTCAAAAATAAAAAAAACATTAAAAAAAATTTTTTAGGGGCGCCTGGGTGGCTCAGTCGGTTAAGCATCTGACTTTGGCTCAGGTCATGATCTCACATTCCATGAGTTCAAGCCCCGCGTCGGGCTCTGTGCTGACAGCTCAGAGCCTGGAGCTTGCTTTATATTCTGTGCCTCCCTCTCTCTCTGACCCTCCCCCATTCATGCTCTGTCTTTCTCTGTCTCAAAAATAAATAAACATTAAAAAAAATTAAAAATAAATAAATAAAAATTTTTAAATAAAGAATAAGAAAAGTAAAGAGTAAGACTGAGAAGAACATAAGCAAATGCTCAGGATGTGGTAAGAGAGGGTATTGAGTAGGGCTGGAATAGAGAGCAAGAAGAGATAAGACTGGGAGAAAAGATAAGGCATCTCACAGAAGGCCTTGCAAGCCTTTCATAAGAGTTTGGGCTTTAGCCAAAGGTCGATGTGCAATCACTGAAGGGTGTTAAGCCAAGAAATACCATAACTCGATATGTGTTTAGGGAATTCCCAGACAGCTGTGAAGCAGAGAACGGATGGAAGGGAGTAAAACTGGGCATAAAACGGGGCTGACCTGGCATACACAGTTTCAGTGAAGACTGGAAGAGGTGGGCATAATTATAAAAATGTTTAGATGTTGGGATTAATAAAACTTGGTGATTATTGGGATGGAGAAGATGAGGGAGACGGAGAAATGGACAGACACATGCAAATCTAAGGCTTATGTAAGAGTATGCTGGTACCGCTCACAAAGGTAGGATACATAGGAGGAGGGCAAGGGCAAATATTTTTTAATAGCTCAACTGACTTCGAGGTCCTGGCTGGCCTTCCTGTGGGGGTGTATCTGTAAGCAGCTACATGCACAGGTCCAGGGCTGAGCAGGGACATGTGGGCTAAGTCATGCATATTGGTTGGCCTGTTACTCAGAGCCCTCACTCTCTCGTTTCCTCCTCTCTTTGCTCTGAATGAATTTTCAGTAGTTACCCCTGGTTCTTCTCTCACCTTGAGCTTAATCAGGGTCCTCAATACTTTCTAGACACATGGTTTTCTTTTAAAATGCTCACATCCTTTTCCAGAATGCCTACAACTATAATTTATTTAAAATACAATTTGGGACATAACCAACTTACTTCAGGGACTCCTTCTCTCCTCACCCACCCCCAACCTTTACTTTCAGGCTGGCAAGGGACTCCTATCTTCCAAGCCCAAAGGAGCAACCATTTCCCCCCTCACACATGTAATTCAAGGTCCATCCCTGACTTTAGCCAAGGTGATGACCCCGGGTCTCCTTTAATGTTTAAGTAGGAGGTATTTTCAATAACCAAGGCCATGAGTAAAAGATAAACATTCCCACCCGGAGGCACTATCAATCATTCATTCAGAAAGGCAAGGGCTCCTGCTCAGAGAGTAAAACATTATGAAAAGCAGAAGCATCTTAGGCTAAGAGCAGGTGTACCTAAGCTTCCAAAAAAATACCCTCTCCCCCTTTCCCATTGAGCTCAGCCCCCAGAGGCCCAGGATAAATCTAAATCAACCTTCCTCCAGCCAAAGCCAAATCTCTGCCAAGAGGTAACAAACATATTCACCGGCCAAAGCTAAATCTTCAGCTCTGCTTTTCTCATCAACTACAAACTGCACCTGGGGCTGAGCCCTTGATCTCTCCCCAGTGAAGGAATGAGCAAAGGAACACACAGGTCCTTGGAAGCTGGACATCGGTGTTCTCCCACCCTTGTGGGCCAATACCTCTTATTTGCTTCACTTCAATTCACCACGCATTTATTGAGCACCTTGTGTGTTCCAGGTTCTGCGAATAGCCTTTCACACACACGCTCACAAAAACATATGTATAAGTTGCCATCTCTCCACTTGAAGAGATTACTATTTGAAGAGGGTTAAAGGTGTATAGTAAGTAATTGCAACATATGATGATAAATAGTAACTGTTTAGCGGGGCGCCTGGGTTTCTTAGTCGGTTAGGTGTCAGACTTTGGCTCAGGTCATGATCTCAAGGCTTGTGAGTTCAAACCCTGCTTCGGCGTCGGGCTCTGTGCTGACAGCTCAGAGCCTGGAGCCTGCTTCTGATTCTGTGTCTCCCTCTCTCTCTGCCCCTCCCCTGCTCATGTTGTTTCTCTCTCTCTCTCTCTCTCTCTCTCTCTCTCTCTCTCTCTGTCTCTCTAAAAAATAAAAAAAAAAAAAAACATTAAAAAAATTAAAAATTAATTAAAAAAAAATAGTAACTGTTAAATGTCGGGAATAAATTCTCCCTGGGTTGACAGAAGGTAAGGTAGAGAGAGCTGGGGAAAAGTAAAAGGAAGGATGAAATTAATCAGATGGCAAAGGAAACAATATTAACGCACTGCGCCTGGAGCAGAGGACAGAAGGGGCTTCATCTGCCATGAGGAGGAATGTGGTCTTCAGT
The DNA here is from genome assembly GCF_023721935.1 of Panthera uncia. Lineage (NCBI taxonomy): Eukaryota > Metazoa > Chordata > Mammalia > Carnivora > Felidae > Panthera > Panthera uncia. Next base: position 17,350,783 of record NC_064812.1, on the reverse strand, counting down.
CTATAAGCATCAAGAGCCCTTAACACAGGCATTCTCAGGCAGTCCTCAGACTTACAGAGCAGAGCCACGCAGTGCGATCCACAGACCACAGCCACAGAGATGTGGCCAGGCCAGTCCACCAAGATGAGAACTGAGAATGAGCCTTTTCAAACTCGACACTGATATGCAAGCATGTGATGAGAGGAGTCGTATCAGGGTACTGACCAGCTCAGATGTGGTCATACTTGTGGGAGAGTCTTAACTGGTGTGAGCTGGGAATAAGGATCGATTTGTGACAGATTGAAATTTTGAAAAATAAGTAAAATCTTGTCCTTTGCCACAGATAATTCAAGGATCACTGTCCCTAGAGGGGGTTGTTGGTTGGACTTTAAAGTGTCTTTGGCATTACATGTAAAACTGTGTGCAGTTTGAGAGGTTCTTCCTCTCTTTCTTTTTGCTTTTTTTGTTTGTTTGCTTGTTTTTCAGGAGAAGGCTCATAGCTTTTACCAGATTCTCACATGGATTTTCAACATTGAGAAGGGGACTCGGGTTTGTTCTGTGTGTTCGGAAGACCCCTCCTGGCCACCGAGAGTCCGGACTGGCCTGCCCCCACAGGTGGGAGTCCCTCGGCCCCTGCTCGGTAGACGGCACCACTACTGCCATCGCCAGTCACCCAACCTCTCGATTTATAAATTAAGAATCAAATATAACGATAATAACACATCTACAGTGTTTTATACATTTTTCATGCCTTTTTATCCCTTTGCTTTTCTGTCTGCCAAGATCTTCCTTCCCTCCTACCCTCCTGGCTGCCTAGCAAATCCTTACTCATCCTGAAAGACCCATTTCTGGTATGGCCACCTCTGAGGAATTTCATAACACGTCTCTTTGCTGTGCTCACTAAAGTCCAAGTACATACCTTTATCGTAACCATCACCGTATCTTCTTGTAATTATTTTCCTTTATGCCTACAGCCCCCACTAGAAGACTTTTGAGGGCAAGATTTGGGACGCACTCATCTTGTATCTCCAAAGGCTGGTATAAATATTTTCTTGATCCCAAGAAGGTGGATCCGATTGACTAGCCCGGGTCATAGTACTTTGTGTCCTATGATGGACAAGGGTCCTAGGAGGGTCAGAGCACCAGGGGGCACGACCTGCATCAGCTGCCCTAGCTGTGGGGCATGATCAATCCTGTGGCTGTGGGGGATGGGAGGAGACACAACGACTAAGAATGGCCTGGAGGGGAGCCTGGGTGGCTCAGTCGGTTGAGCGTCCGACTTCAACTCAGGTCACGATCTCACGGTCCGTGAGTTCGAGCCCCGCGTCGGGCTCTGGGCTGATGGCTCAGAGCCTGGAGCCTGCTTCCAATTCTGTGTCTCCCTCTCTCTCTGCCCCTCCCCCGTTCATGCTCTGTCTCTCTCTGTCTCAAAAATAAAATAAACATTAAAAAAAAAAAAAAAAAGAAGAAGAAGAAGAATGGCCTGGACACGAGGCAAGCTCCCTACAGCAAAAGCAAACTGCTGTCGTCAGAGGACAGAGAGAATCCTGAGCATGAAAAACAGCATCTCCCTACTGAACCTGTTCTACTCATTTATAAAATGAGATAATTAATTTTAAAGAATTAATCACCCTATAAATTTTTGTAGGAATCTAAGTACTGTGCCACCTTTCATACTTCCTTTGAAAAGAAACCAAATATGTTTGAGTGTGGAGAGAACAAAGGGGGTGTGGGGCGAAGACTGAAGACACTGCTGAGACACATTTCATCCATGGGTAGAAGGCTGCAGTGTTTTATTGCACATCAAGAAAATCGGTAAAAATCTGGATTGGGCTTCTATCTAACCAACCGTAAAACTGTATACAGCCTTGCATCACTTATAGTTATTTCTGAGGCATTGTTTACAATTGTCTGTATCGGCTGGCCAGTTTCTTTGGTACTATTGATTCCAAGGTTGTATCATTTACCACTCATAATCAGGGTTTCTCTGTGATGCATAACAAGGGCTGTAGCAGATAAAAGGAAAATCCAGTGAATGTTGAAAGCTTGAGAAGAAGGCAAGAGTCCACATTTGATGTTTTGGCTCCCTTTCCATGGACCACGTGCTTGTCACACTCTTAGATGTGTCCTGTGAGGGCTGGGACTCACTGTAGAAGCAGTAGGAAGAATATCATAAAATAAACGTATCTCTCCTCTCCTTCTGGGCACCAGGGTCTGAAAACAATGAACAAATGTCACCTGTTTCTAACCTATTTCTAACTTCCTGAGAATAAGGACCTTTTCTCTCTTACTTCCTCTTACATCCTCGGTTTCTTATCTGGTCCTTGAAACATAGAAGGCATATCTTTTTTTTTTTTTTTAATTTTTTTTTTAAGTTTATTTTTATTTTTGAGACAGAGAGAGACAGAGCATGAATGGGGGAGGGTCAGAGAGAGCGGGAGACACAGAATCGGAAGCAGGCTCCAGGCTCTGAGCCATCAGCCCAGAGCCCGACGCGGGGCTCGAACTCACGGACCGTGAGATCGTGACCTGAGCCGAATTCGGACGCTTAACCGACTGAGCCACCCAGGCGCCCCAGAAGGCACATCTTAAATATGTGAATGAATGAATGAATGAACAATTTCTAAGAGTTCTATCCTCTTTTGTAAAATAATCAGGCAAGAATTAAAATCATACTATGAAATTAATCAAATGTGGTTCACCGGGAATAGCTATAATATATAAATACACATAGCTTACCACATGTACCGGTGATTCGGCTACAGCTATAGAATGACTGGAGCACTACCTAAGGTGCTAGAGAAGACTTACCTAGGAATAATGAAGGTGACATCTAGTTTGGCTATGCATGTCTCATGTCCTGTAATCCACTGCCTTATTGGCTAACAGTCTGGATGCCATGGGCCAAGTAGAACTTACCACCCACCAGCTGGGATCAGAGCTGATTGCCATGTGCATTGACAAGATTTCTCAGATTGTAATCTTGTGGCTATTCAAAGTTTAGTCTTTTTTTCTTTTTATTTTGTTACCATTTTTTTTTTTAAAGAAATAACATGCTCTTGAGAGAAATTTTATAGCCAATGGGAAGTACAGAAAAGCAGGGAAAGTATCACTTGTTATTTCTATTATCCATTCAACAAATAATTCTGAGCATTGTTCTAAGTGTCAGGGATATAAGTGTCAGGGATATATAAGATAAATAAAATCTCTGTCCATGGGGAGCTTATATTCTAGGGGGTGAAGAGGGGCAATAAACTGGTAAACAAATACAGATGTAATTATCAGGGTGGGGCTAAGGACTAGGAAGATAAATACTGAGAACTAAGGGCTTGGACAAAATTCATAAAGGGCCCTTGGAGAAGGCCCTTCTCCTCAAGGACATGTAAGTGGAAAACTGAAGGAAGGCCCAGGGAAAGCATTCCAGCTGGCAGGAACAGCAAGCACAAAGGTCCAGAGGCAGGAGCATTCCTGGCATGCTTTTTTTGAACCATGGAGGAGGCCTGAGTGATTGGATGTTAGGGGCAGGGTACTGGAGATGACTGAGGAGAAGTTGAGGGCCCATGGCCACTGGAAAGATTTGGGGTTTTACTGTGAGTGTGACAGAAAGCTACAGGAGGATTTTGAGCCATTTTATCTTCAAAATAGTCACTTTGGAAGCTGTAAAAATAAGATCTTACAGGAGACAAGGTCTTCCAATTTGAAAGCTATTAAAATAGTCCAAGTGGGAAGAAATGGTGGCTTGAGCAAGGGGGCAGCAGTGAAAGATTGAACCAGCTAATGTACGTAAAGCATTTGGCACAGTGTCTAGGACAAAGAAAACCCACAATATCCAGCAGCTGCTATTATTACTTTTGTTTCTAGAGCTCCTCTTGCCAAGACCTGCAGATGAAAATCCCACAGATGAACTATTGGTTCCGTGGGGCCTGAATGAGCCTGCCATTTGCTCTATCTTATGTGTTCTGTTTGGTTTTGTTAATTTTTTAAATGTTTATTTGTTTTTGAAGGAGAGAGAGACAGAGCATGAATGGGGGAGGGGCAGAGAGAGAGGGAGACACAGCATCTGAAGCAGGCTCCAGGCTCTGAGCTGTCAGCACAGAGCCCAACGTGGGCCTCGAACCCACGAGCTGTGAGGTCATGACCTGACCCGAAGTCGGACACTTAACCAACCGAACCAGGCGCCTCTGTTTTGTTTTTTTTTATGTATGATTTTGGTTGATTAGAAACCTTTGCCTGATAACAACCTGTTATTTATCACATTGTTGGAACGAATGCCATTGTAGTGTTTCTAACCAGAATTAAGAGTGTGATCCCTAGGAAGCTGCAGTTTTTTTCTTCTGGGCTGAGTGTCTGTGTGTGTGAGTGCAGGGGTGTGCACATCCAGCCCAGGACTGTGCCACAAACACCCAATAATCAGCAGAAGCTGCAGCCAGCTTCTATTTGCCGGAGTGGCCAGCATCACTGATTTCTCAGTTCCCGTTCTCATCTGTGAAATTCCATGGACTCTGTTTCGTCCACTCACCTCAGTTATCCCTTTGCCAGACACATTAACTCAGACTCACATAGCAGGAGAAACTGTCCAATCCCCTTTCCCACTTCTTGCTTTTTAGCTGTCCCACTAAGCCAGGAATGTTGCTCTATCCATCTGGTGCATAATTCCCACTCACTTTGATGTCTTCCAAATGTTATCTCATAAATGTTGAGAACCCATCTGGGCTCAGGGAAACCTCTCTGGGAAGATGCTGCTTAAGCCAATGCGGAGTAGAGAAGACTAATGCCTTGCAGAGGCACTTGCTCAAAGCTATGGGCTCTGGCTTTGGGGTCTGCTAGAGAACCATGCTCATTTAGACGTTTATTTATTCTTGAGAGATTGAGAGAGAGAGAGAAAGAGAGAGAGAGAGAGAGAGAGAGAGAGCGAGCATGAGCAGGGGAGAGGCAGAGAGAGAGAGAGGGAGACACAGAATCCAAAGCAGGCTCCAGGCTCTGAGCTGTCAGCACAGAGCCCAACACAGGCTCGAACTAATGAACTGCGAGATCATGACCTGAGCCGAAGCCAGACGCCTAACTCACTGAGCCACCCAGGCACCCGAATCATGCTCCTTTTGATCCCCCAATCTTTTACGAGTGAATTCTTTTCCCTTCTGAAGCTGTCTAAAGGTAGTCACACCCCTGTGACCTTGTTTGTGGCCTTGTTTTGCAGCGATGTTTGCATGGACCCTCAGAGACACACAATAAAATGGGAATGATCTGGGAATGAATCTACTTACAGCTAACTCTGAGCCCGGCTCCCAGTGCCCCCCAGGAGAGCAGAGAGGAGAATGACATTATCAGAGGATGAAACGGAATCGATGGATAGAATCGTGGCATTCCAGCTGGGGAATGTGAAACCCAACGGGATGTGAGTCAAAATAAGTGAAATGGAGTCCTGGTTTCATTCTGCTGTCTATTAGCTGTGTGATCTGTATTAATTGACCTAACCCGCTTGAATCTGTTTTTCTCAGAGCTCCTCATATGTATGCAGTGCACCGGTGTGGGATCTCACAGACAGTAGGTGAGGCGCTATTTGGTGGGCCAGTGCAATGGTCTGTCAGCACTGGCTACGTGCTTGCACCTGCCTCTCCCCGAAGGGAGCTCTTGCTTAATCATCCACTTGGTTCTCAACAGTGACAACATTAAATTTGTCATCAAAAACCTTCCCATAAAGAAAACTTCAGATTCTACTTCTGAATTCTGTCAAATATTTAAGACAGAAAAATGCCAATCTTACCCACAAACTCTTCCAGGAAATACAAGAAGGGGGAATGCTTCTCCAACTCATTTAATGAGGTCAGTATAACCCCGCTACTAAAACCTGAAAAAAAAATTATAAGAAACCACATTACCACCAAGAAATCTCACGAACTGGCCATAAATACATGGGTACGGTTATTCATCTCCACTGTGCAGGTGAGCAAAGCAAGGCTTAAAGAAGTTAGGAGTTTGCCCAAAGGCACAGAGCTAAAAAGTGGGAGATGTGGAATATAAACCAAGATCTCTCAGACTCCAGAATTTCTACTCTCAACCAGCATGTTACAGGTTAATATGATGTAAATATGTTAATATAATGCGTACTGAACAGGCCTGAAAGAAAAAAAGAAAAAAAGAAAGAAAGAGACAGAGAGGAAGGAAGGAAGGAAGGAAGGAAGGAAGGAAGGAGGAAGGAAGAAGGAAGAAGGAAAGAAGAAAAACAGGAAAGAATTGAATGGCTACAGATAAATTTGGCCTCTGGGAGGTGAATGAGGGAGGCGTCTTGGGACCTGGACGTGGCAGCCTCCTCCACTTGAGCATCGCATCTAACGGCTCCTCCCTTGTCCCCAGTCTTGCCCTTCCTTGTTCCTTTAAGCTCCTCTGCCTGGCCAGGACATGCCCGCCACCAAGAGACAGACTCTGGGCTTTCAGAACTGCAGAAACAGCTCAGTTAAAACCGCCAAAGTCACCACTGTTTAAGAGTTTCAAAGCCCTGGAGACACATGTGTTCTAGAAAGGCCCAGCTTGAAGCCAAATAAAAACTGAGGTGGTTTGACACACAGCCAGAGCATGTCTCGCTCATTAATGACACAGAGTCCTGCGTGCAGAAAAATGAGTGCAAGCAATGAAGTCTCATGTGCTCTGCTAGATGTGCCTGGAGTTTCATCGCCACGGCCCCATTCCCGGCCTGGTCCTTCAGGTGCCCTCTGGAGCAATCTCTCTCGAACTCCAGCAGGGAAGACAGAGAGCGGCAGAGGATTTTGGAGATGCATTTCCACAGAAGTGCCCTTCGGTTGAAGAGTCCATCACTGATCCATGCCCAGAAGCAGAATGACACCCACCCTCTTCTGCCCAAGCCTGGAAAGCCCCTCACCAGAGCAACTTTTTACCTTTAAACCCACAGAACCTTATCAGAAGGTGTCAGGAATGACACAAAATTAATAACACCCAGTTCCCAAAGCCACCCTCAATTATCCACTCACAAGCAGAAGTGAGAGGGCACTTCTTTTGCATCAAGGCAAGAAATTATCCCTAGAAGATGAGCCACTCTGAACTCTAAAACCGGTAGGGAATATGAGTCTCCACAGAATTCGACAAGATGCCAGGACAAACTTTCATTCACTTATGTATTCCTTTTATAAACATTTGCTAAGGACCCATGCTAGAGCTTTCTCCTAGCCCATTACCCACCTTTGTATGAATTCCTAGAGTGCACCGTCCCTCCAGGCTTGCCCAGTGGAGTAGGTACCCACTCCAGTGCCTAAAGGTCTCAGGGCCCCTCCCCAATCCTCCTTATCCCAAGCAATCATAAGACTTGACCTCCAGACACTTGATAATCGAAAGCAACTGAGTCTAAAATGCCTAGGGGCGCCTGGGGGCTCAGTCGGCTGAGCATCCGACTTCGGCTCAGGTCATGATCTCGCGGTTTGTGAGTTCGAGCCCCGCGTCGGGCTCTGTGCTCACAGCTCAGAGCCTACAGCCTGCTTCATATTCTGTGTCTCCCTCTCTCTCTGCCCCATCCCCACTCATGCTCTGTCTCTCTCTGTCTTAAAAGTAAATAAAACATTAATAAATAAATAAATAAATAAATAAATAAAATGCCTAATCAAGGAACAATTCAAAGCAGAATCTGATAGGCCCGTATTAGCAGTTCAGAGAGAAAATAACAAAGGAAATCCATATTAGGTGTGAACTTAATAGCAGGTTAAATGGCAAAAACAGGGCCTGTGTTGAACGTGGTAACCAGTCCCCAAGAGGGTCACCAACCATCCCTACCTCCTGGTTTTCATGCACTTGGTAGCCCCTCCCACATTTCAATGGTGCTGACTTGTGAGGTCAACAGGACACTGAGGAAAAGGTGGTGTGAAAGCCTTCCAAGGCTAGGTCATAAAAGGGCACTGAGGTTTCTGTATTTCTCTCTTAGATCACTCACTCTGGGGAAAGCCAGGATGGAAAGAAAGTTGCCACCACCCAGGTACCCAGAGTTCTGGGGCTAAAGCTTGCCTGAATTTGGAATCCAAGAAGAATTTGGTCTGACTCCACCTATACAAGATCTAAAAGAGAAGAAACCTTCACTTCATCTTGAGATGGTTAACTCGGAAAATAAGGCCGGGGGGGGGGGGGGGGGGGGGGGGGGGGGAACAGTCAATTAATCCAAGGTTTTGAATTTCTTTAAAATATGCCTTAATCATCTGATACCTTTTAAATATATAAAGTAATATTTTATGAATGTCAGCATTTTTAGTTTAAACTGGACTATGATATGTTTACTAGTTGATTGTTACAGGAAGCCAGATTTACTTACATCACACATCATGGCCTGGCTACCCCGTGTAATTGGTAGGCAGCTAAGGTGGGGCGGGGCGGGGGGGAAGAAGTGGGGACAAAAACAGGCTACAAAGTCCAGCAGTGCAAACCTACAACTGTGCTGAGTCAGCACAGGTCACACAAACTGACCCATATGGTGTAGGAGTTTGAGCTAGTCAGGCCATCCACGTTCTTCCCCATCCCAATGCCGTAAAGACTGAAAAATCACATTAGGACAACTCAGTCATCCTCCATTTCTGGAAAAGTATTCAGTAATCTCTGAAGCCAGCAGAGAAGTGCCCAACTGCCCTGTAGGGGGTGGTATGACTCGGGGAAGGAGACTCACGTGTGGAGGGAATCGTAAAACATCAGATATTTCACTACAATCTGAAGGATCCCGATATATAAGACAATTATAAGTAACTCTCAGTCACTAACATGTGTTACTCACTGAATGGTTTCTTAATATTAATTAATTAGTGGCAGATTATATGATTGTCAAAATACTCACTCCCTCCCCACTAGGTCTATCCCTATCAGAGGATTATACCTCCCACCCCAATGGCATCATCCATGAAGATGTGACTCAGTTTGGCCAATGAAATATGAGTGAATCGGGGCGCCTGGGTGGCGCAGTCGGTTAAGCGTCCGACTTCAGCCAGGTCATGATCTCGCGGTCCGTGAGTTCGAGCCCCGCGTCAGGCTCTGGGCTGATGGCTCGGAGCCTGGAGCCTGTTTCCGATTCTGTGTCTCCCTCTCTCTCTGCCCCTCCCCCGTTCATGCTCTGTCTCTCTCTGTCCCAAAAATAAATAAAAAAACGTTGGAAAAAAAAAAAAAAAAAGAAAAGAAATATGAGTGAAAATCACGTGACACGTGCCACTTTTTTTTTTTTTTTTTTTAGAGAGAGCACAAGCTGGGGAGAGAGGCAGAGGGAGAATGAGAGAGAGAGAGAGAGAGACAGAGAGAGAATGAATCTCAAGCAGACTCCACGCTCAACACAGAACCCGACTTGGGGCTTGATCCCACGACCCTGGGATCATGACCTAAGCTGAAATCAAGAGTTGTTTTGTTTTTTGGTTGTTGTGCCACTTCTGAACAGAATCTTCTGGCTCTGCATCCTGTCTTCTTCTGTCAAGATACCAGCAATATGCCTGATAGGAGCTGTCCTCCAGTCTGGGTCTCTGGGTGAAAAGCCAAAGCCAGATCAATAACAGAAATACAAGATAAGCCCCAATAAAAAGGCAACCGTCACTGAGTTTTTGAGTCATTTGTCATAGCAGAATAATGCAGCCTAAAGTGCCAGACTAATTCCTGCCTTAGGACACTAACAAAGGAATAAAGGGAAGTGAACACGTCCCTGAGCCAAATACAACTGTAATGTTAAATGTGTGGCTCCCTCCTCAACTGTGAAACACAGAATAGTCAAACTCCCAGGGCTTGTGGATTGCTTAGCAAATTTTACAGCATTTCCTAAACTTCAGACATTCTTTTACCACCTTCATAATTGTTGCATATCTGTGTACCAACCACACTGCTATTTAATTAATATTTTAATTTACTCATGGTCATATTCTAAACATGTCAATTTAAAGAAAACTGTAGCGTTACAATACATGAAACACTACTGACATTTATCTTTTTAAATATTTATTTTTGAGAGAGAGAGCACGTGCCCACGTGCGTGAGTTGGGGAGGGGCAGAGAGGGGACAGAGGATCCGAAGCCGGCTCTGTGCCGACAGCAGAGAGCCCAATGCAGGGCTCGAACTTATGAACTATGAGTTAATGACCTGAGCTGAAGTCAGAGGGTTAACCAACTGAGCCACCCAGGCACCCCAACACTACTGACACTGATCTTAAATAGAGGTGGAAAAATAAATATGTAACTAGTTAAAAGAATGCACCTGTGTATCATTTTGGCTATTTGCATAGCCTCACGGCCAATCTTGTGTGCTTCGGGAATCATTGCTGCAGTGGGCCAGGCATCAGGGGTCAGAGTCCTGGGTTCCAGATGATTACACAGAGGGTAATCTTGGCCAACTTCCTCCGGACCACATTTTCTCAACCATAAGAAGGATTTATACCACAAGGTCCTGCCTAACTCTAGCATTACATCATCTGCTGTCCTGAACTGTCAGACCTCCTCTTGCTACTGTGCCTGAGAACAATCCATATGTGTCAGATAACTAATAACCCTCATGGGGGGAGGGGGGAGAATTTCGCTACTCTACAGAAGGCTCCTAGTTATGCTAAGAATATAATTCTTCACCAAAGAGATCATCTCAAAACGATAAAGCCCAAACAAGGGCAAATCTTAATCTTATTTCATCTCCTTTTGTGTTATGCCAACAACTTCTACTGGTTAGAATTTTCTCATGCTTCCAAAATGGTATCTCTCCCATCCTTCCCCCAGGGTGACTTTGTCTCCCCCTGTGGCTTGAAGGAAGGAAGGAAACCACAATTTCATGCAACAGGCAGTTGCTGGCTAGCAGTCAGCAGTACATACCAACCTGCTAATGCAAAGCAAAGGAACAGTTGTCCATTTGAAGAGTAATATCCCTTCTACTAATTCCAGACCTTGAAATCCTTTTATTGCCCAAGTTCAGCAGATTCCTATTCTTCAAAAATGAACATATGTAAAACAGGCTCCCATGAAATTTACAGATTTTGGAGCCCAGAAGGAACCCTGTATCATCTGGCTCAACCGACTTGTTATACAGATGAAAAAATTAAAGTCTCAGTCATGCAGCTAAGAAGAAACGGAGCAGGAATAAGATCCAGGCTCCAAGCTCACAGGGAAGGTGATGGTGCATGCTGGAGTTACAGCCTCTGCCACCTTCAGTTTGTCGGATGTTATTCAAGTCATTCGCTTCTCCTGGCCTCAGTTTTTTCATCTGTAAAATGGGGGCCACATTATCTATCTTTTAGGGTTATTCTAAGACTCAAATGAGACACACCAGTGGGTCTCAAATCTTAAAGTTCAAAGGAATCACCAGATTCTTGGACCCCTAGAATCACTAGAATCATTAGATTCTACCTAATTCAGTAGCCAAGTTTTGGCATTTCTAACAAGCTCCCAGTTAATGCCAGTCTTCTGTATGAGCAAGAATGGCCTCAAAGTGACTCCACAGGAAGGTTCATGAATTGCTGCTATCATTACTACAGCTGCTACTGCAACTGGGGTTAGGGCAGGGTGGGGAAGGGCCACCAGCGTTAAGGGTGCCACAGAAGAGATGTCACAGGGCTCTAGAATGGGGCCACTTTTCAGCCCAGACCCCAAGCAGAAGATTCTTCCTTCTGAGGAAGGAATAATGCATTTCTGACAACCCCATAACAAGCAGATACACTGATCTTAACAGTGAGTAAAGAGCCAGGATCCCACCCCACCCTCCTCCAAAAAAAACGGAGAAAAGATGAGAAGGGAGGGAGGGGGGATGAGAGAAAGATAGAGAGAGAACAAAACTGACTGTAGCACCCTACAGTCAGCTATCATTACCTAACAAAGCAAGCACACACCATTCTCCACAGGACCAGTATTGGAGAGTGATAAGGACTAAATGTGTCCCCAAAATTCATACGTAAAACGCTGACCCCCCCCCCATGTGATGTGTTGAAATCCTAACCCCCAATATGATTGTATTTGGAGGTGGGGTTTCTGGAAAATAATCATCTAAACGATGAGGTTATGAAGGTAGAGCACTTATGATAGAATTAGTGCCCTTAGGAAAAGAAACACAGAGAACTCGCTCCCTTGCCTGCTCACTGTCTCTCACTCTCGCTCTCTCTGCCATGTGAGGACACAGCAAACAGGCAATCATCTGCATACCAGGCAGAGTCCTCACCATATACGGAATCTGCCAGCACCCTGATCTTGGACTTTGCAGCCCCCAGAACTACGAGAAATAAATATCTGTTGTTTAAGCCACCAAATCTGTGGCATTTTGTCATAGCAGCCCAAGCTAGGGCAGAGGGGAAAACATTTCTCTAGTTATAAATTGGTAAACATTTGGGGTTTAAATGCTCCGCTGTGGACAAGTGCAGGCTCAAAACCAATCATCATCAGGTGAGGGCACCCAGCCGGGGGGACGTGTTTGACAGGGAAAGCGGTTGCTACTGAGTAAGTCAGGACAACAGGAGCCAACTAATTAACACCGCCCTGGGCAAAAAGGGCCATCTGTTCACCCTATAGAAAGAATACAACTGGGAAGACTTCTCCTGGAACTTCAGGAAGAGCAGAAGAATTTTATAAGTGTTAGAAATGGACCAATATCTACACCTATTAGGTCTGAACCCAGAGTCTGAAATGGGTATTATATTAACCAAGAGGCAGCGAGCACACTTGTGAACACCCGCAAGGGTCAGCAAACTTTTCCTGAAGATAATCCGATAGTAAATACTTGAAGCTTTTCAGGCCACATACAGTATCTGCTGCATATTCTTTTTATTGTTTTTAACCCTTCAAAGATGCAAAAAACATTCTTAGCTCCAACGTCATACAAAAGCAGGCTGCGGGCTAGATACGATGCCTGGTTAACAACAGGGGCTCTGTACTGAAGTGGCCTGGGTGTGAATCCTGGCTCCACCCATTACACATCAGCTGTGTAAGGAGCAAGTCGCTTAACTCCTCCATGCCTCAGTTTCCTCATCTATGATGGGCAGATAATAACAGTACCTACCTCACTGGGTTGTGAGAAACAAATGAATATAAGCAAAGCATTAGAATAAGGCCTATGTATATTACTTGTTATTGTTATTACTTTTGAGAACATGTATATGCTACATGTGTGTATACACACACACACACACACACACACACACACAATAAAGACTATTCAGAGGAATTCAGACAACTTCCAGCTCCTCTTCTCCAGTGCTAGTGTTTTACGAAGGAAAAGGAAGCTGCAACTTTTATTTCACCCAGACTCTTCTGGAAAATTCTGGAGATCTTTGCCTGGTGTGCTCTAAAGTGCCCTAGTCCTGTCAATATAAACAATCACAAATCGTAACCACAAATTAGGTGATAGGTCATCACTGCAGTGTGTATGATATGAGATCACATGGAAACAAAATGGATTTTCATGGATGGCTTTCATAAATAAGTTGTGTCACAAATACATTATCCCCTATCTTATGCACATAATTAAGTTAAAACGTTGCTGATCAGAGGAATGAGTAAATAAACCAATTAATTTAACGAAATGACTGCACCATGGAGGGAGGGAAGCAATCCATTGCTTTGTTGTGTTTATTTTAATTTCGTGAACAGGATGTTTCATACTGCACGGCTGGCCCAACAAGCCATTTGGGGCATGGCTTCAGGTCAAACACATGCCCTTCATCTATCAGAAGACAAGAGAGGGAGCACGTAGAGATTTACTGGCACCTGAAAAGATGCCTGCTCAGATAAGAGTCCCTGTGCACAGAAAACCCCAACTACGGAAAGTGCCATTTTCTAGGTGATGAGATCACCAGGGAAGGTGAGATTAAGGACACCATGGTTTTTGCCAGTGATGAGTGCTTTCAATTTGGGGCCTTCATTCAGCTCAGGAAAAGTAGTTTTCAATTTTCTTTGATTGCTTCTCTAGAACTATGACTCTCACCTGGGTTCCTTTTAACACCTATAGAATTAGGGAGGTTCTTCCCAGATCTCCTTAGTCAGATTTGCCAAAAAGGAGGCCCCGGCTAGGCATGTTTTTAAAAGCTCCCATGATTCTGATGTTTTAGGGTTGAAAACTGATGTAAAAAGTTAATGAAAGAAGAATGACTGTCTAAACCATCCTGGATTTTTTTTTTCAATCATGAGACTGAAGAAAAGCTTACAAGCATCAAGGCATAGCACTGAAACTGATTGGGATGGGGCAAAGCTCAAGATATACTACTTTAGGGGGTGCCTGGGTGGCTCAGTCTGTTAAGCATCCAACTCTTGATTTCAGTTCAGATCATGATTTCACAGTTTGTGGGTTTAAGCCCTACATTGGGCTCCGCGTCGATAGTGTGGAGCCTGCTTGGGATTCTCTCTCTCCCTGTCTCTCTGCCCCTCCCCCACTCTCTCTCTTTCTCTCAATAAATAAATAAACTTTTTAAAAAAGATATAATACGTTAGGATTGGTGAACCCAGCACAAAACAGGTAAATTCTTGCTTGATAAGCAAACTGTCTGGCCTAGTGAGCAGGCTACGGTCTCATAAATTGATCTGTAGGAGTTTCCCGAAACCAACAGTTAAGTTATTCGTAGTCTTGTATTTCCCAGGCAAAGCTTTCCTGGAACAACCAACTATGTCATGTTGGCATAAGTAGCTATCTCTCTCTATCAGAGTGCCCAGCATATGGTAAATGCTTATACCAGTTTAGCTACTGCTGCAAAACTGCTATATAACAGAGCATCATAAGATTCATTTGCTTAATAAATTTTCATTTACTGTTAAGCTTGCACAGGTGTGGGTTGAACTGGATTCAGCTGATTTCAGCTGGGCTCACTCATATATATTTACCTATGAGCCAGGCTAGGGGTCCCACATAGGCTGGGCTTGTTGGAGCAGTTCCACTGGACATTCTCTATTCCTCTTCTAGGACCAGTGGCATGACCAAGGCATGGCCTTCTTATGACAATAATAGAATAGAAGAGGGAAATCAGAAATTTCAAGTCCTCCTGAGGGCAAGGCTCAAAACAGGAACATATGTACTTCTATCTCTTACTTTTGGTCAAAACAAGTCACATCACTGAGGCCAGATTCAACAGGCAAGGAAATAATCCCTGCCTTTTAAGTGAGAGGAGATGCAAAGACACATGGCAAAGAAGGAGTTACAGACAGTGGTGAAACATGGGTGCCATTAATGCTCTAAAACACAGTGCTTAGTAAAATAGTCATTGAATAAATAATCAATTGTATGGTTTGGTTTGGAAATTTGGATTTTTTTTTCTTTTATCTTTATCTTTTTTCTTTCTTTTCCTTTAGATATTTATTGTATGCCATTATTAGCCTCATGCATTAAAGGTGATGATGCACACATATAAGACTGGTGATTCATAAATCATTCAACTCAACAACAGCCCCTCTGCCATGCCCTGTGCTAAGAGCTAAGCATACAGTTAAGAACAAGATAGGCATGGTCCCCATTCTCATGGACCTTTCAAATCAGTCAGAAAGACTGACTTACTTGTGTGATGAGTGGTAAGAACACCAAAGTTGAAATGGTCGTGGAAACAGCGGTCATCTTCTTGTGCACAGAATCTGTTTCTAACCAGGATCTTCAAGACAAAGTGTTCTGTGAGTGGGAAGTCTACCATTAAGTCATCAGACCGGGAGAGGACATGCTGTCTCCTCAAGTCTCAAGGCTCCCACCCTCCATGACCTGTGGACATCCTGGAGACTATGGGTGTCCCTCCTAATTCACTCCAGGTCCAGAGAAGAGACAGAGTTACTCTCCCCACATGTTTCTCAAGTGCTTGACATTGTTCATCATCCAGCTTGCTAACTGTCCAAGGCCTCCCTGCCTGCTGTGAGGTTTAAGACAAGCAAGAGGCAACAGGGAGAGAACAGTCAGACCGGCAGAGACTCATCCTCATACCCCTGAAGTTGACTCACAGTTCCAGCCCCGCAATCTGGAGGCCATTGAGGTGGTTGTTGGATGAGCGTGTGATTGTTTCAGGAAAGCAGAACCCTGAGAGGTGAAAACTTAAACAAGCAAAAGACATAGTACCCAATTTATATTCCAACATAAAAGCTTTGGGCTAAGAGCCAGATGACTTTCTTGAATTTGACTTTTTTCTCAGACTCCTTAACTTAGCCAACTAGAATTCTCATTTTAAGTATCATCCTCTGATTTTCATTTGGAAATGAAGGATTTGCCGCCAGTAAAAATGGAATGTAATGTCCTTGGCTTTGTCAACTCCAGCACAAACAGGACTATGTAGGTTTATGTGATAGGTCTGGCATGTAGCAAATGTATAGATTACAGAAAATCTGTCAGAAGTGGATGACTGGACTCCTGCTGAGAAACAGATTGAAGAGCAAGAAACACCAAGCTATGTTCCCGCAGGTTATATGCTAGATACTAAACTTGCTGTTAATAAGAAGAAGATGGTAAGCAGGAAATTATCAGTCCTCCAGTGCCCCCATTCAGTCACTGCACTAATATTTATCATGTGCCTCTTGTTACCAGGAAAAACCAAAAAGGAGGGAATAGACGAAAAACAGCAAAGTAGGAGTGAATAATGGACAAATGCATGCATGACTAAGCCATCTTACACATTTGACTTACATTACTACATTTGGTCCTCACAACAAGGTCCTGAACTGTTGAGAATTGCCCAAGGTCACACAGTTGGTCACTGTCAGAGGTGGGACCCCAACTCCTGCCTTTGGATTCCTTTGCCCTCATCCTTTTTTCTTCCCACGTCTCAGATGGAAAAGGGTTCAATGCTGTGACTCCAATGCCACTGAAGAGCCAGAGAACAAGCTATGAAACCTGGGTGGGAGACCCCGAGTCCTGAAAATCATAAAGGCTCTAGAATTGGTGACCATTGACCTTAGGTGTGACTTCTGGTTATACAAACCAAGAAACATGCAAAGAAGTAAAAAGATACACTGCAGGGTGACTGCAGAAACCAAGCCAGGAGGAAATGAAAAGTTGCTTACTGTCTCTCCAACTGACCTCCCTACTGCAAAACTTCGCACCCTGGGCATTAAATATTCATTCATTCATTTACTCACCCAAATTTCTGAGGGCGTACAAGGAGCTTTGGGATGAAGATCTGCTCCATGCCCTTGTGGAGTTTACCATCGCTTAAACCAATAATCACACAATTAAAGGCATTAAATACAAGCTGCAGTAAGCGCTTTGAAGGAAAAGTAAAAGGTACCATGAGAGCTTATTTGGGGGGACCTGATTTAGATCATCATCAGGCAAGGTCTCTCCAGGAAAGGACATTATAGGCTGCCTCCTGAGAGCTGAGTAGTACTTTATAGGAAACATGAGAAGAATGGTCCAGGCAGAAAGAACATGGTCCCAGATGGTCGCTCACTTGTCTGATGGTTAAGTGACTGCCAGTTTGAGTGACAGAGGTGGCTGGGTTGTGTCTCTCTCATTGTGCAAAAAGCTGGTAAATGTTATCATGCAGCGGTGGTGTAGACAGCAGGCGAGGACAAACTCCAAAGTGCAAGCATTTTTTCAAGTCTCTACTGGTGTCACACTTGCTGATGTCTCACATGGCTAAGTACACAGCCAATGTGAGAGGACACTGCCTGAAAACAGGACACCCAGGGCCTGGAGACAGAGAGATGTGAACAGATTGGGGGAGTTCGCTGCAGCAATATACCCTACAAGACCAGAAGGGAGGCTTCGGTCCTGACTGTGACTACAGGTGAGGCTTCCCAGAGGAAAGGACACTCAAGTGTGTGAAAGCACAATCACCCAAGTGTAACATGAAAGAATGGATAGGAATTAGGGGAGTGGGAGGCAGAATACTCCTGGGACCGCCATGTTCAAAGGTTTGCAAGTGAAGTCAAAAGGCTAGGTAAGGAAATTAGAGATGTTTAGTACTGCTCAGTAGTACAGCAGAAAGTGGAAGTGGTTGAGAAAGATAAAAAGAGACCATAACAGGCTTTAGTAACATTATCAGATTTACGTTCTAGAAAGACCTCCACTGTCTCCATGTGAAGAGGTAGGGAAGCCCAGTAGAGGTATCCAAATGCAGGAGAAAGATAACAATGGCCTCACCTGGAATAGGAGCAGTAAAGATCAGGAGAAGTGTTCAGAATTTAGACATAATAAAACGTAAAATTAATAGGACTTGATGAGCAAGTGTGTGTGGAAGGGAGAGTCAAAAGACAGATTCAGATTTCTGCTCCAGGAAACAAAAAATAGGAATGGCACTCACTGTTAGACATGGTGGGAAGAGCAGACTAACTGGCTGGGAAGATGAGCATCACTCTGGATATTCTGAACTGGAATTTTCTATGGGACAACAAAGTGTTTTGGAAAAAAAGTTAGACCATGCAGGTCTGAGTCTTAGCAAAGAAATATGAGTGAGGGACTGTGTCAGTTTCAATTAGCACCAAGGAGGTGGGCTTACCAAGGCAAGTGCCAGAGAAAAAGCCTGAAAAAATGCCAGTCTTTGAGGCATAAGTTAGCAAGATGAGCCATCAAAGGACTCTGTGCCTTTGTCACAAAGGTGGTGAAAAAGCAGAGGGGATTGGTCACAGGGTGACAGAGGAAGAGAATGCTCCCAAAGGAGTGTGTGGGAAGCAGCACGTGCTGGTGGGCCTGAGGGGCCAGTAGGCTTAGGACTCAGTGGGAGACCCTTGGGCTAATGACTTTGGACGCGGCAACCCTAGTTGGTGTTTAGGATGAGAGGTAGGCTGGAGTAAATGTACAAGGAGGAAGAACTGGGGAAATGTCA
Source organism: Panthera uncia (assembly GCF_023721935.1). Taxonomy (NCBI): domain Eukaryota; kingdom Metazoa; phylum Chordata; class Mammalia; order Carnivora; family Felidae; genus Panthera; species Panthera uncia. The sequence goes on along the minus strand of NC_064812.1, from coordinate 17,332,095 downwards.
AAAGCCAGTTAGAGAATTATTTCAACAAGTTGATGGGGAAGAGAAAAGCAGATGACAGAAGAGACTGGGGGATGGGAGGAGGATTACTTTTTTTAAGAGGAGAGAAATCTGAGTGTGTTCAAATGCTGACCAGAAAGATCAGTAGCAAAGGAAAGTATAACACACAGAAGAGAGAATGATTATCACTTTAAAGAAAAAGGATAATCATCCAAGACTTACTCCCTCCTGGACCCTTCCCTGTGGGCTTTGTCTCCACCAGTCTCAGGCAGACTGCCAGGTCTCGCCGTGAGGATCCCTGGGCAGGGTGACTGCACACTAACTATGCCTGCCATGACCTCCCGGCATGGACAGCCCCACCCCAGCCACTGGACACTCACTTCACTGAGCTCACTGATCACGTCGTTCTCATTCTGTGTGATGGGAAGGGCTATTTATCACTCTTAAACCTTGCAATGCGGACTTGAAGAGAATGGCTCTCTGACAAACTGCCCCAAGAGAGGCACCACCCAAAGAAACAAACAACCTCCACTCCCATCCATCCCACCCCCCATGATTCCTCCTGTTTTCATCACTTGAAGGCAGCCCAGCAGAAACCACACAGCAGCATTAAAGGGCTGGACAAGAACGTTTGGTTGTAAACAGGGTACAGATGCCAAAATACGTTAACCCTATTTGTGTATAATGAATGAAGACCAGGAACAGCCATCATTGTCAAGCAAAGAAAAGGAAGGAAGAAGGAAAGTGCATTTCCCAATATGCATGTGTGTCTTGATTGTAATTGTTGCTTCTCATTCTGGCTGTTTATGAATAATAGTGATCTTTGTTTCCTTAAAGACAAACTGAACAAAATGACGCATCTTGAAATGATCGCCCATTCTGCAGAAAGGGAACATGATAGAAACCTAAAAGCCTGCTGGATTGCCTTTATTCCAACCTCTCTTTGTATTTAAGAGTATCTGCCAAAACATATTTAATCCTATAAAACCCCGAAATGTACGTGCATTTTTTGGCTCACATATAGACAGTCTTACTCTATTGGAAAAAGATGCTATACATCTTCCAATTCCAAACCAAGCTTCTCAGAATGGCCTGGCTGGGCAGGGCTAGAGGAAAATCAGAGAAGGGTTGGGGGATCTTTACTGTAGTGCAAGGCTGAGGATGAGGTCAAGTTGAAACAAATCCCGAGAAATGGCAAAGGCTATTGTTAGCATGATAGCCATGGGCTCTGCCCAAGGAGATCGGGGCTCCAGGAGGGATTCTACACCCTAGAGGGTGATCCAAATCACAGGGCCAGTGGCCCCTGACTTGGAAAAGCTTCCACATACCTCCCATGGACCTGCCACCAAGGCACAGGGGAAAATCCCTTAGGCTGATTAGTTAACCCTGCTCAGATTTCCCTCGATCATCACCAGAAGTTGTACATGGCTGTAACTTCCAAATCACTTTAAGTTCCCTCCATACGGCTGGTGGAGAGGAAGGCTTTCCTCGAGCCCTGCTGAATCTTTATAGAACTTTAGTTTTCTTCTTCTCTTCTTTTTTTATCCTGAGGTTGCAGCTTCTTGGACATTGGAGAGACCACCTGCCAATGGTGGACCCTGAGAGGTGACAATGCAGGTACTCTACCCTTCCTTCTCTCCTTCTCATGTACATGTCTTTTTGCCAAAACATCCTTTTTGTGTGTCCTTGATCTTGGGAAAGCCCCTTAACCTTCTCATCTGTGACATGGGGAAATAACTGTCCCTGCTTCACAGGGCTGTGGTCAAGTTTAAATAAACGTGTGCATCTAAAACCCTTAGCACAGTGACTGACACCACAAAGTGCTCTATGTTAGCAGTTACCTTTTTTGTTATTTTTATGTTGTTGCTGCCGTTTTGCCCTGGGAACTTCAAGCTTCTTGAGGGCAGGGATTCTATTTTGTTCTTTCCTGTCCATCCCCAGGAAATGTGACAAGCACATTGTGACAAGCACAATGTCTTATGGATTCATGTCAAATATAAATGCTGTTCAAAGGAGAAGGAGGGGAAGCAGGAAGAGGAAAAGGGAAGAAGCGGGTCAGGAAGTAGGGAAGGGAAGGAAAGGGGAGAAGGGAGAGGGTGGGTAGTGAGACCAGCTCATATATACAACAGGGGCAGCAACAGGAAGTGTGAACTCTAGACTCATCAAAGCAAAAACCAAATAACCAAACTAATGGACAGGACATTTACACACGGAATAGGAGCAAGACAGAGATGGAGGTGCTAGCTGGCACTGCCACTATCTGATTGTACAAACTTGGCCAAGCCCCTTCTCTTGGGTAGACTCATTTTCCATATCTCTAAACAAAGAAGGGTGAGCATGATTTCTAAGATTCCTTCCACCTGCAAACGTCTTGGCTTTAATGCTGCCACAGCTTTCTTGAAGTGGACACTGACCTAGCAGAGAATCCAACGGACAGCACATGGTCAATATGAATGCTTGTGGGAGATGGGCAGGATGGGGCAAGTATGGCAATCACAGGAGGAGGGGGAAAGGCCCATAGGTGAGGCACAGGGAATGAGAATTGACTCAATCCAACTTCAGGAAGAGCAAGCTGATATTCACTGAGCACTTACGATGTTCCAGCCACCGTGCAAGATGTTTTCATGTGCATTTTTTAGAAGCCAGACTGAAAAAGTCCCCGTCTGAGAAAGAGGAGGAGAAAAGAACACAACCAATGTTTCAAAGCCAGTAGTACAGATGGGAAACGAAGAGAAAATAGGAACTAGAAATCCACACATCTTTGATGACTTGGAAATAGAATAAGGGAGAAGGGAAGGGCTGCTACAGGTAAAACCATCATGGGATCAAATGACAGCTGTTGGTGGGGACTGATAAGCTGAATTATAGAGCTAGAGCTCTTAGTGTAACTAGATTATTGATGAGTTTTGGTGGAGAGAGCCAAGGGAAATTGAAAAGAGATTGACTGAGAAAGCTTTGTTTTCCTCCAAAAAAAAAATCTGATAACTAAAATCTAACCTTTATACTTGACTCTAATATCTCCCCACCTCCTCCAACCCCTGCCAAGGACCAATACCACTCTCTAAAACATAGATGGGGCCACCTTCTCTGGCTTGTAAATTCTAGCAGTCCTGGCCTCCCACCCTTTGCCTTAAAACTGTGTTCTTTTCAGTATTCCTCACTTTCTTCCCAGCCCTTCCAAATTCAAGATTGACTTGAACAGTCCGTCAGAGGCCACCTTGAATTTTCCTGTGGGCACCACATCCTGTAGCCCAACCCCACAACCAGCCCAAGCTCTCAGCAGACCTTTCATCAGCCAAGACTCTAGGCTCCAAGCTCCTACCAGGTACAAGAGTGTTTCACAAACTTCTCATGAATATTGTCATCTCATCTGGGGGTATGAGCAATGTAATGAATAGATGAACTAGGCCAACAAATCCTCATGTGGTTTGATTGGATCCTTGCCCAGCATCCAACAGTAGGAGCAAGGAGGCAAGCTTTCCAGTGGTCATTCACTCTGGGAGCAGGGAGACACGTTTTGAGCCCACCCCCTTCCACTCAACTTTTTGAATGGAGTCTTTACTCATGTACTTCCTTTTTTCTGGAATGTTCTAGTATCTACCTTCATCTATCGTTTACCTCTAAATTACCCATTAAATCCATCCTCAGCATCACCAGCCCAGGGAAACTTCCCTGACTACCAAGTCTGAGACAGACTGGTTTTCAGTACTGCATTCTTTTATTTCAAAGGACTCATCTCAGTTTGCAAATATTTATTCATCGATATGACTATTTGATACCAATCACCTCCCCACTAGACTGTAAGCTCCATCAGGAGAAGGACCTGTTTTCTTGCTAAATAACCCTGCACACTGCCAGACACACATGGTTTCAACAAAGATTTGTTGAATGAATGAAGGAACTAGAGAGACAGAGAAGAAGTATCTAAGTCACTCTCAAACTGCATCACCATGCTGTCCTCAGGATGCAGGACTGAAGGGACAATAGTGGTTACTTGGTCCATCCCCCAGTTGAAGCGGGAAACCCTACCACAGCACTGACAACCCCTATCCAAAGGTTCCCCATTCACTCAACCCCAGAGATGCATGCTGAAACACTTATAACATAATATCCAAAGAGCTGGGTGTCTCTAAATAGAACTGTCTAAACATAAATTAAAATCAATTTTAGAATGCTATAAAGCAAACAACCTTGACCATATGAGATAAAATGCCTACAACTCCTCAGAGAATGTCATCAAAGTAGACTATTAACGTGGAACAAAGGACTCCATCAATGCCAGCCCTACACATTTTGATCTTTCCCAGACATCCACCAAAGGAACAAGATGCCTATAAATACCAAGACTTCCGAGAGTGTTTTCACAATAGCACTAACATCAGATAAAGAGCTGTGCCAAAAGAAACACTTGATTCTCAGAATGCTAGGGATAATGGCTAAATTGTATGATTTATTGACAGGACAGCAAACCACAACAGAGCTAAAATTAGTCACTACCAATGAATGAAAATTATGTATATCAAGATAAATATACATTGAATAATCTGTAGAGAATCTGAAGAGTGCTTAACACCAACCATGCGGCCATCCCCATCAAGCCACAGTGGTCAGCACGGTAGTACAGTGTACTAGGCATTTTTATGATCAGCAGTTACACAGCTCTGTTGCTCTGATGGAACCTCTGAAAAGATTTTAGAAAGGATTTTAGAAATATTTTAGAAGCATATTATGTTTCAAGGAACATAGGTTTGGGAGTCATAATGAACTGGATTTGAATTTCAAGTGTGCTGCTTCCTAGTTTTGTGCTATTATCTCTTCAATAAAACATAGGGTCATATCAGGGATTGGTTAACTGTGGCCCTTGGGCCAAATCTGGCCCGCCACCTATTTTGTAAATAAAGTTTTATTGGGACATAAAAAAGTTTCTATGGCTATTTTCGTGTTTCAATGGCAGAGGAGCTACAAAAGAGGTCAGATGGCCCACAAAGACTAAAATACTTACTGTCTGGTTTTTTGCAGAAAAGGTTTGCCAGCCTTTGGTGTAGACCGCACATATACTGTTCCCTGCTTGAAATGCATTCCCCTGTCTCCCTTCATCTGGCAAATATCTTCTCACCTTTCAGGATCATTTCTTGAGAGCAGCTTTCCCTTAACACCCAGGTAAAGCTAAATCTCTTGCTCTATGCTCCCATAGCACCTCTTTGGATAAGACTCATGACATTTGTAAATATCTGTTCACTGTGTGCCTTCCTAACTAAACTGTTAGCTATAGAAAACTCGAGATGATGCCTGCATCCTATAGCCTTACTCAGAAGATTTAAATAAGCATCTTAGGTGAATTCTACACAATCCTACCCTTCCATATCACTTCCAAATCTTCAGCACTACCCTTCCTGTAGTGATCAAAGTTTTACCTACTACAGAAAAATCCTGCTTCAAATGAAAGTCTTCAGAATGGAAGAAAGTTCAAATTCCCTACTACAATTAACAACACTGGGGATACAGGCAGTGAGCCAACACTGTCACTAGGAATATACAGCTTAATGGGCTCTTCCTAGAATCCAAAAGTCATTTCATCAAAAATACTTGCCAAACATCTGCTCTGTGAAGACACCATGTTGGTACTGTGGTACAAAGGACTATAACCCAATCGAGTCACGTCTAAGCCAAAGCGTGCTTTGAACTCAGATCATGAGGCTAAAATTTCATATTAGAATTTCCTTTGGGGGACATTATGTCCTCCCAATTAGCATACCATTTCCCAAGCAAACTAATACCACTCTATTTCCTTTAAGAATATATTACATTGTGGGGTGCCCGGGTGGCTCAGTCGATTAAGCGGCAGACTTCGGCTTAGGTCATGTTCTCACAGTTTGTGGGTTCAGGCCCCGCGTCCAACTCTGTGATGACAGCTCGGAGCCTGGATCCTGCTTCAGATTCTGTGTCTCTCTCTATCTCTGCCCCTCCCCTGCTCTCTCTCTCTATCTCTCCCTCCCTCCCTCAAAAATAAACTTTGAAAAATCATTTTTTAAGTAAAAGAATATATTTTATTGTTTCCTTGTTTGAGCACCAGATGAAAGAACCAGCTTGCCTACAGAGACCATAACATGTGAAAACATACAACTCTAAATGACAGAATCATACCCAGTATGGCAGGATGGGAAATCAACTCACCAATAAGAAGATTGATATCACTCATGGTCCTCTTATTCCATGGTATGTGCTCATTGACAGAATGAGAGTGGAATTGTCCACATTGTTTAAATCTCTCTCAATCTCTCTCCCCTTCAAACACACATGCTCACATACTGCCAAAGATATATCCCTTAACTTACATAAATTCAATGTCCCTGTGATGTTACTCTACATCCATTCTTCCCCATCCAGTTATCCACCACTGCATGGCAAACTGTCCCAACACTCGGTAGCTCAAAGCAACCCTTTTGCCATTTCATGATTTTGTGAATCTAGAATTCTGAAATAATTCCCTCTGGGTGTTCTGGCTGAGAATCTCACCAACTTCACAGTTTAGAAATTGTCTGGGTCTGAAGGCTGATGCCCAAAATATCTCACTCACATGGCTGGCAGCTGACGCTGGCAGTAAGCTGAGAACTCACTTAAGACTGTCAACCAGAGCATCGCCACATGGCCTCTCCATGTGGCTTGAGGCTCTCTCAGCATAAAAACTGGGTTCTGAAGGTCCCCATAAGTAGTGTCCAAGAGGTCCAACAGCAGGTGTTCCAGTGGGCCCGTTTGGAAGCGGCATGCCTCCTAAGCTAATCTCTGAAGTCACACAGCACCACTTCTGCACATTCTGTTGGTTGTAAGTTAGAAAGCCCAGCGCAAACCCAAGAGGAGGAGAATTAGACCCCACCTCTCCCTGGGAGAAGAATTTTCGGACATCTATAATCAGCGTAGGGACATTCCACACGTATAACCTTTCTTCCCTTTGGAAGCTGTCAGTGTGGAGCCCACCTCCAGGGTAGGATGGGGGAGTAGGTGGGACCCCCACCGTGTCTACTCTGCTGTGCCGAGAGTTCTCTGAGCTTTATCTCAATGAATCCCTGCAACAATTCTGTTGCTGTTCCTGTTGTTGCTATCTCCATTTTACAAAGAGGCTACTGAAGCTCAGAGAGATTAAGTAACCTCCCCAGGGTCGCACAGCAGATACAGGTCGGCCTCATTCCAACTTCTATACTGAACTGCCTCTGAGAGGCCCAGAAAGGGTAAGTGACTTGCCTGGAGCCCCCTAATAAACATCCATGCCACTATCAGATATAAAAACATCGTCACCTTTGGCTTGTCAGCACGTTGTGCCTGTCTGTCCTCTGTCACTGAGCTCTATGCCTGGCAAGTGCAGAGCCTAATGAACAGCTTAACCAAAAACACTTGCATGGTTTTTGACTCAGCAACACAGACAGTACATGCTGTAAGTCAAAACACGTGTCATCTGTGCTATATGTTAAGAATCCCCCCAATTAGGGGTGCTCTTTTCTACCCCCAACTGTGTGGAAACAACCCAGAAGGAATCTCCTCAGAATCAGGATGTACTCTGGATACATGGAAGAGAAGGGGGCAGGGAGCACACAGACTCAGCCAAACACAGCTCTGTCATGGGCTTCACTTTTCCTGGAATTCTACTTAAGAGCCGTAGCACTGGCTCAGCACCACAGATGGACAACCTAAACAGAGAGACTGAGCAGCAGCCTGAGTCACAGGGAGAATGTTTACTGGAGAACAAAGCTAGACCCCAGAGAGTAGCTCTCGTGAAGGGGGCGGGGGGAAGTGTGGGAGTGCCCTTGGACAAGTGGGTAGATGAGCAGTTGGAAAGCAAACCAGGCAATCAAGGTAGAAAAGAACTAACACTTTTAAGCCATAACTAAGTATTCAACCCATCCCCCCCCAACTCTGAAATACCTCTTATCATGCTCATTATAAATGAGTGTCATCTGATCAGTCACTTGAACAGGATCACACTGCTAATGAGATCAGAGTCCAGATTTAACCCCTCCAGAGCAGGACCGATTCCCAAAATTCATTGCATGGCCCCCATCAGGTGCCTAATGAGCATCTAAGCAGTACACCAGATCGAGCAAGCCATAGGGTGCGCCTCTCCCGGATAGGCCTGTCGCTTGTTAGACATCATGTATTCAGGGCCTTGACACTGAGTTCCTGGCCCAGAGTAACTCCTTCTGGAGTGGCCAGGGATTTCACAGGGAGACTAAAACCTGCCTGCAGAACCAAATGTATATAACCATATTGGAGTGGTAGGGCCCCAGGCACAGGAAATCACTGTTAGGCTTTCACAGAGAAGACAGATCTGGAAGCAAGTATAGGAGTTATCATGGGTGAGGAGATCCAGGTAGAGGGACCAAGATCCAGGCTTAGGCATGGGCATGACATAGTCAAAGCTCAGTGAATAGGCCCAGCTGGCTAGGCTCCGTGCTTTGTATAAAGGAGAAACAGGAAAGAAATGTAGACAGGTTGGCTGTAATCACTCTTCTCCTTGAGTATCAGGTTACAGATTTTGGAAGGCTTAGGAAATAATAACTAAAATCTAGTAAGAACTTCCCATGTGCCAGACACTGCTTCCCAGCCTACAGCAGGATTTCTCAACATTGGCCTTACTGACATTTTGGACCAGAGAACTCTTTGCCGTGGGGGACAGTCCTGTGCATTGTAGAAAGTGTAGAGTGTTCCCGGCCTCTACCCATCAGCTGCCTGTAACACTTCTGCCCTCTGGTTGTGACAACCAAAAATGTCTCCTGACATTGCCGGAAGTTCCCCCCGGAGGCAAAATCATCCCCAGTCAAGAGCCAATATTCTACATGTATTAAGTTATTTAATTTTCACAACTCTAAAAGACAGTTGCTATGATTCGCTCTATTTTAGGGGTAAGGAAACTGAGGCATGGAGTAGTTATATAATGCAGCCAAGTTCCCTGGGTTTATAAGGGGCAAGAATCAAGACACTCAGCCAGGGAAGACTGATTGAGATCCCATGACTTTATTCACTATGCTTCATTTAACATGTTGAAATACTACATTTAAAAAATGTAAAATGCAGTAAGCCTTGTGTTTGCAATTATGGGGAAATCTGTAACAAGTTGCATGACAACCAATAATAGTACACAAAAATAGCATAGTAATATAGGTTTAAATCACAGGGGCGAAATCATGGGAGCTTTATTTCTTTCTATAATAGTGTTAAGTCATATTTTTTAAATGTAGGTGGAGGGTTTCATAGACTCCAGGCAATACTTCTAACCTTATTTCTATCTCATTTTCAAGAAGAATTGGCTGAAATTAGTTCACCCCCATTCATTCTTTGAGACTCTCGGCTCAGGCACTACCTCCTCCTGCAGGAAGACCTTAAAACAGTGTGAGGCATATAATAAGCACTCCACAAATGGTCGCTGCTATTGTTCCCTCCTGCTTACAGATCAGGAACGGAGGAAACCAGGATTCAAGACATTGCTCTAAAACTTATGTTCCTTTTGTCATTCTGCCCCCTAAATGATTCACCCACCAGAGTAAGTATCAGAAAGAAGGGAATGAGTGGCTACCGCACAGGGTTAGACCCAAGTCAGCTGGCTTCAGGCCTCAGCTGGATCCCGCAGACAGAACTAAGGAGGAACCCGCTGGGTCTGGGAGAGAAACCGATGCCTTGTGCTTTGGTGCCCTCTGCTGGTCAAGGACTCAGCTGCTGGGAAGGCGCATGTGAATTTGAGGAGCAGGAGAGGAAGAGTGAACCCGTGCAGCAATTTGCAATAAAATCTCCCTAATACCTACGTCGATTTTCTCATTTTTTACAAAGAGGAGCAGAAATGTCAGGGATTCCAAAGCTGAGTAGAACACAAGCTTTAAGGGAAGAATATTTTAAAATGTTACATTTAAAAGAAAACTATTCAGACATTCCTCTGAGCAAGGTGCTGTGTAGGGTATCGTCACATCCATTTCCCTCATTTAACCCGATTTGGGCTGGCAGGGAAGGGATGTAGGCAAAAGGGCAGTGGACTTTGAAGCAGAGAAGGAGCTGGAAGAACAGTGGTCGTCGCACACTCACTGCACACACACACATACACACCTAGTCTGATACACTAATAAATGGACTCATTAATGTTTAGGAATAGCAGCGTTCTAACACCCTAATGTTTGAGCTTTCACATCAGAGAAGTGTTGGATGGTTTTTATTAAGGCACCAAAACGGAAGAGGAGTTAACGTCCACTGAGGGTGCACACTGGGGCAGGCCCTTCACATGAGATATCTTAAAACCCTGTAAGGCAGGAATTATCATCCCCATTTTGTAAAATTCTAAACAGTTAAGTAACTTGCCCACAGCCACCCAGCCGGTGCGTGCGTAAGCCAGGTGCTGGCCCCCCTGAGTGCACATGGTTACCCCAGACTGGCCCGATCACAACGGAGGTGGGGGTGGGGGGCGGATATTGACCAGAACCTGCAGCAGCTCCGATTCAGACAATCGTCTTGGAGCCCTTAAGGAGCAGTCTTAGCTGCGGCCTGTCAAGGAAAAGAGAAGAACACATCTTGGAAGGGGAAAAGCTGGATGCTGAAGATGAAATCAGATGAGCTTTCCTGGGGTGACTGGTTGTTCTGAATCATCCAGTGAAAACAAGCGTTTTGCCATCTGGTAATTACCTTGGGGCTGCGGTGTCAATCCCCTCGCCTTCATCCTGCCCTCCCTAGGAAAACACTGGCCCCTGGGTGGTCCAGATGGCCAGAGGCCTGAGCACAATGAACAGAGGCTCCTGCTCCACGTAAGCCTGTTTGCCACGGGAAGTCCTCCCATGCAAAAATACGTTCAGGCAGATTTCCCTCCTCCTGAATGGCTCGTTAGAGAGCCAACGACTTCGGGAAGGAAAGCATTCAAAGACCTTGGGAACTCGCTGTGCACCCCTTCCCCGTCTCCTTTTTATTAACGAGCCGAGATGCTACCATCCTCTGGCCTTACCAGCAATATGTGTACTCACGCGGGACAGCCTCAAAGGGGCCAGCTCCTTCACCAGAGAAAAAGGAAGGAGACACTCCTTCCTGTCAGTAGAAACACCCTCTAACTGGACTTTGCTACAGCCACCCGGGGATCTCTGACTCGCCTCCCAAACCGGAGAGTCCCTACCAGCCCTTGGGAGGGGGGAAATCCAGTAGAAGAGGACAGAAATCACCACAGAGTGAGGGACAGATTTGATTACCCCTGATTCTCCACATCACACAGCAGTGAACTTGAACAGGATCCACGGAAGTCCTAGACTGCCTCCTGCTGGTCATTTTGCTCAGAACTTCTACTGCCACCTAGAACTAAGGTGATCTATTAGGTCTGGACACATATTCTAGCAGACATGACTTAGGACTCAACCTCCCCGAGCCTTGTTTTCATCACACCTAAAAAAGGTAACTATATTTAAAAGGGATAAAAGTAACTATGTTTAAAAGGGATATTGTAATGATGAAACCCATTAATACATCTGCTTGGTATTTAGCAAGCTGCTCATTCAGGTTTCTGTATGACATCATATTGATATTAACATTGATTTTATCATGGATAGCCATTGCTATCGGCATATTATCAACATCAATATTACAAAGGTCAAAGAAGTACTCATATATATCTTTGAGCGCAAAGTATACAGTTTATCCTCTGTGGTGATAATTCTCAACCTCAGCACTACTGACATTCTAGGCTAGAAGATTCTTCACTGTGAGGGGCTGACCTGTGCATCACAGTATATTTAGCAGCATCCCTGGTTTTACCCACTGGATGCGAGTAGCACCTTCCTGCCAGTTGTGACAAACAAAAATGTCCCCAGACACTGCCAATTCAGTGTCTCCAGGTGGGGGCAAAATCATTCCCTGGCTGAGAACCACTGATCTATTCACTGTGCCACTCCTTCAACTTTCTTTCATGGCAAAAGGGAAAGAAATTCTATTTATCATTCAAATGATGACTAAGTGACAGATACTTGAATTGTTGGCTCACTTTTTTCCCTCCATGCTGTTTGCTAGGCCCACTTACAGATGAAGAAATTTAAAAGTCCAAGCCCATTTCCCTGCACAGGTGACGAGACATAAGGGAAGGCCAGGTGTGATACCACCGGAGAAAGGAGAGCACAGAGGTTCATTAACAGGTCTTAAAGAAGCCAGAACAAAAGCAGAAGTCACAGAAAGCAAACAAGAGAGTAGACTAAATGTCACAAAACCAAAAGAGACAAGGGCCCTCGGCCCAACTGGCATGTGTTAATCCAGAGGACAGGATCTGCAGGTTCTGGCCAGAGGCTCAGTTAGAAGCAAGTAACCAGCTTTGGGGGTCCACGGGGTTCTTTTAACCTAAAACTGAAGAGAACACCCTCACACTACAGAAGGAATCTTTCAGAGTCTATGAAGGTGAGTGCAACCGGCTGGAGAAAAACAGGTAGGAACCAAGCAGAGACTTCAGATAAAATCCACTGTCATTCCAAGAGAAGTTTAGGTCTAAGCCAGGTACCTGTGTTCACCTGCTTGCATGGGATTTTCACCCTGAAATCCGTTCTGCTGGAATAAAGCAGATTATACACACTGACCTATTCACTGAGACTGGTATTATTAGGTGACTCACCATGTAAAAAAAAAGAGATGGAAGAGAAAGAAACAGACCAGAGTGACTGTCTCAGGGGAGAGCAGATGAAAACAGGGATGCTTCCTGTTGCTTTAGTCATAAACATGTTAAGTGCTAAATGGGGCCACCTGTGTGACTATTTGCCCGGTGCAGAGCAAAAACTGTGGGAGTCGGGGTTCAGATGAAATAGTCTGGGGCCTACCTCTGAAACTGACTAGCTAGGAAACCCTGGGTGGCTCATTTTTCTCCTCTGAGTTGCACTTTCTTTCTTTTGGAGTCAAGTAACAGCAGTTGCCTTGATTAGCTTCCTGCGAGGCGTGGAGGAGAGACAATTGCGTGAAAGCCTTAATAGTGACCTCAGTGGAAGCAGAGAGAGTTGTGGGGCTCTCCTCCATCACTAAAGCAATGAGACAGTGTGAAGCGCCTGCCACCTAGATTCCCAGTCTTTCGCAGAATCAACTGGTCAACCACTTCACCTAATGTGAACTTTTGCTTATAGAGACTCCATTATTGTCTTCTGATTCTGAGAAGTTCCCTCTGTCCAGCAGGTTTATTGGAAATCTACCTTCCCAGAACAGTTTCTTGAGCACAATTCTATATCAAAGGAAGAAATAAAGCCCAACTCTAACTCAACAGTCTCCACTATCATGCCTCGAGAACCCCACATCTGTCAGATTCTAACCCCTAGTCAATCCACCCCACCCCCAGCCCCCAGCCAAAGACTGACATGGCGAGGCTTCCACCAGCCTTGCCAGTATGTAGGGGACAGAAGAGAAAGACCAGTCTCCCACTGGCTCCAGAGAATAGGTCCAAATATGTTATGGTGTTCAGAAAAATATGGTGCATTTGGTTAAGCATATTCCCCCTTCCATCTCTGAATCCAGGAGTAGCCACAAGGGACATTGCATCCATATGTTTCTCATTCATTCAAATGTAATTCACTAAAACACTGCTAAGCAGTGCAAGGCCAAGATGGGTTTGTGTGCTGTATCATTTATTAATTTTGTTTTTACTCCAGAAGCAGTAAATTATATTTTCCTGAGATCAAACACTCTCAACCCTCAAAATATTTACATTTGAGCCAAGCACAGAACCTCCACACCATACGTGGTTGAATCATACAGAAACCTATATCTCAGCCCTGAGTGGGAAAGGATTCTCTATTAAGTAGTTTGAAAAAAAAACATCAATAATTATAGTGGAATTTTACAGTTGAAAAAAAGTGTGTTTCCATGATACAAACTACAAGACTGTAAGCCACAGAAGTTGACAATATCCTTTTGATTGTTGGAAACGTACAGAAGATGTCATGACTCACAAGCAGACAGGGGGACTATGTCAGAGTTGTTGTGGAGTGGACATGTTTATGTTCATCAAAAGAGGAACTGAAATTTGAAAAACACTGGTATAGAAGAGAAATATTACCTTTTGTCTTCCTCGAGAAATTTCAAATTATATTTAATATTGATGAGTTTGTTTCCTGCTTCTTAATTTTGCAGTTAAATGTTTGATTTATAAGTAGAAAATTATTTTTCAAAAGTTTCTACTGTTATTACTGATATCAAATTAGGTCTTTAGTCTCTGCTTAAGTAGTAATTCTTATTTTCTTCCTTAAAAGTGTACTCCCAGGTTAGGAAAAGAAAAATCAAAGAAACTATTGAGCCAATAAGGATTCAAGCTCAGTTCAACCACTCCCTAGTTTAGATAAGTTGTTCAATCTTTTGAAACCTCAGTGGCTATATCGGTCAAATCCTTGTCATCCTCTTCCAGTGCCAGAAAATTTGTTAATCTTCTTAATGCCTTTAACAATGCATATTCTCCGAAGGAGAAAAAGATTAACCTGAAAAGAGGTAAAATCAAATATGTGAGGCAAAGGCTAAGAGCACAGACCTAATAGACCAGGACACAAATCCACATTTCCCCCACATTTCATGGTCTCTCTCAGAGTTGATGGCTCAGGTTATTATTGCTGTGGCTTATTAAGTAATGGGAAACCAGAAAGGGACATAAATTCCTAGGTTGGAGTGGTAGAAAGAATAATGCAACATCACCTCCCCATGTCCTAATCCCTGAACCTCTAAATCTGTTACCCTGTGAGCAAAAGGAAATTTGTAGATGTGATTAAATTAAGAATCGTGTGTGTGTGTGTGTGTGTGTGTGTGTGTGTGTGTGTGTGTGTGAGAGAGAGAGAGAGAGAGAGAGAGAGAGAGAGAGAGAGAGAGATTGTGCTGGATTATCCAGCTGGGCCCAGCATAAGGGCCTGCATAAGTGAATGAAGGAATGAAGGAAGCAGGACAGTCCGAGAAAAATTTGAGGAGACCCTGCTGCTTGCTGTGAAGATGGAGGAAGGGGTCACAAGCCACAGAATGGAGGTGGCCTCTAGAAGTTAGAGAAGATTAATGATCAGGGTAAGGAGAGAACCTCAGTGGATGTGGTTTATTCCAGGAAAATTCCACCAGGAATATGTCACATCTTGACTGATTTACTCCAGTCCATCAATAGCTTCATTCATGTTAGCAACAATTTTGAACAGCGTAATATTCATCATTAAAATCATAAAACCGGGGCACCTGGGTGGTTCAGTAGGTTAAGCGTCCAACTTCGGCTCAGGTCATGATCTCACAGTTCATGAGTTTGAGCCCCAAGTCGGGGTCTGTGCTGACAGCTCAGAGCCTGGAACCTGCTTCAGATTCTATGACTCCCTCTCTCTCTCTTCCCCTCCCCCCGCTCATGCTCTGTCTCTGTCTCTCAAAAATTAAATAAACGTAAAAAAAATAGATATATATATATGTAATCATAAAACCATTCACCATCTTACAATTTCTGACCAGTAAAAATATTCAAGGCACACAGCAATTCTTGGTTTCACTTTGCCATCTCATGACATCTAGCTGATCCCCAAATTGAAACGAACCATGAAAGACCTCTGACACCCCAGAAATCATCAGATCCAACCAACAAACTGTTTGAAGGTGACTTCAAAAGATGAGTTTCTGATGTGTTTCAGCAAGCAGTGGTGTGGTAGGGCCACTGTACGGGGTCTAAAGATAAAGCCTTGGAAGGGGATTAATCAAGTAATGTTCATTGTTCAATCATATGTATTTATTCCATTAGTCATCAAACTTTTGTTAATCACACCTATCATAGGAAGGAGATGATGAAAGGCAGAAAAGTTTCTTATTTGAGTGGAAAACAACAGTTTCAAAGCAGAGTTCATCTCCTGACATCAAAAGGGTGACTCCCAATGGCCTAGCTAGAAACCATATGCTGGTTTGGGCACAAATGCTGCCTGATCCTTCTGTGTTATGCTCTATTTTATCTGGAGACTAAAAATACAGATGAATGGATGGATGGATGGATGGATGGATGGATCAGCCCATGATATGGAAGATGAATATTTGTGGTCAGGAATGCAATTAGGGCAAAGACAGAATGAGACTTCATCACTGCTGTCAAACCGTCTTACAAAATATTCAGCTAAAATCATTAAATTTAAAATCACATTCACATTAGCATCACTAAGTTTACTAATTTGGCCTGTGCCTCTTTTACTAACCCCCCTGCCTTACAAGCTTTTCCTGCTTCCTCAGCCACGGCAGAACATTCTTCTGTCCTACTCACCTTCTTCCCACCCCTTTCCGCTCTACCCTCACCATATAAAAACTCAACTGAAGATAGCTAAGGCATTCCATTTATCTCTACAAATTGCCTGATGGAATGTTGAAATTCAATCACATCTATTTCACTTTGTAACTTACATCCTTCCTCTTTTCTTTTGTCTTAATGTCAGATTTCAGTTTTATCAAACACATTGTACACATATCCTCCATTTTATGCCTCAAATCCATTTGGAGAAAAATGACTGTTAGAATGACTGGTTAAGTTCCTCCAAAATACCATGGTCCTTGGAGTATCTTCAGCCATCACAATCAATTGTGGATTTTTTTGGTGTGTTTCTTCAACTTGGTCTTATAAGTGACAGGCATTTATTTTTTCTAAGCACCAGACATCTGTACCATGCCCCTGTCCCTAGCACAAAATCTCTTCCCCTGCCAAAGGCCTTAGTACAGTAATAATTATATCCAGCATATATGGAATATTCACTGTGTGCCAGGTTTTGGACTAAGCACTTTCACACAAATTACCTCATCTAGTCCTCATCATGACCCTTTGAAGAAAACACTATTATTAAACCCTACTCTAAAGATCAGGCACATTGAGATTAAGTAAATTTTCCAAGACCCTAAGACTAATGAGTGATAAACCAGGACTTGAAGCCTGCTGGCCCAGGCCAGAACCCATGCTCTTGGCCAGGATACCACGTGTCCTTAAAAGAGGAGTTGGAGGAGGAATGTTCTTCCTTTCTCAGACCAGTTCCTCTTAGCATTCATCATTTCAGTGAGTGTGAATGGAACACTTCTTTTTTTTTTAAGATTTTTTTTAATGTTTATTTTTGAGAGAGAGAGAGCACAAGCTGGGGTGCAAAAGCAGGGCAGGGGTAGAGGACAGAGGACCTGAAGTGGGCTCTGTGCTGACAGCAGCGAGCCTGATGTGGGGCTTGAATTGAGGAACTGTGAGATCATGACCTGAGCCAAAGTCAGATGCTCAACCGACTGAGCCACCCAGGTGCCCCTGAATGTAACATTTCATATGCCCAACGACCTTGAATTTCCTCCACTTCCTCCCATCCCATCCAAACCTAGTAATGCTGGTATCTGAAATTCACCCGTTGGCCCTAAAAGATTTTTAATAGTCCAGTATGTTTTTATTTTGTTGAAATTCTCGATCACTGACTATTTAAAACTATACCTTTTGGGAAAGCTAAAGACGGAAGCTTTATGATTATATGAATATTATACTAGGTAATTTGAAAAGTTCATCTGTAACATCTAACTGGACAATAATGGTCTCTCCCTCCTCCCTTTATGTCCCACTTAAAAACATCAGTGTTTGCAGTGGAAAGCCATAGTAGGAATATTGTACTCAAAAGTGAGGGAGGCCCAAGAGCAAGAAATAAAAGTAGAGAGTTTTAGTTATATAACTGCGATGTAGCAAGAAATTAAGAACCTGAAATATTAGGTTCAGGTAAACATTAGATAACATGGGCTGGCCTGTCCCCAGTCCTGCCTGTCTTTAAAGGATTAAGTTAAGTGGTTCTAGGATCCTCTGACCTGACTGAAGCCCATGCTCTGTTTGAGGAACTAAAGAGTTCCCTAGAAGCCACATCCCCCTACACCATCATGCATCCTGGATCTCAATCATGTGCTTTGGACCACTAGGCCACTATTTGGGCAGAATGAAGTAAAAGGAACCCAGCCAAGTCTGGTCTTTGTTTTTGTCAATGCTCAAACCCAGAGCAGCCTTCATGATCTAACCTAAGATGCTTAGACAAGTATACTTTTGTCAATGTTTATGCAAACACATATACAGTCATTTTCTCTCTAATCAAAATGGGGTCACACTGAATAATAACTACTGTTTTATAAACACAGAGTTGGGGCTAGCTTAAAGGTAATTGTGCTAAATTCCGCATCCTCTGTTGGATTTTCCATGTCACGTTAGGACAAATATTACAGACTGAACACTCAGTCCTCCAGCCACCATGTATGGCACCCTCCCATGTACCCAGCTAGAGAGCTAAAGGCTTAATTTCCCAACCCCCTTGCAACTAGCGTTTTCCATGTGACCCAGCTTCTCCCAAGCGATGCCCTGTGAGAAATGGAGGCAGAAAAGGCAACCAAGCAGCAGAGTTGATCAGCATCTCTGACACACACAATAATGGAGCAGTTGGGTTTCCCTGTGGCCACTGTCACAGGGGTGCTAGTGTCCATGCCCAACTGTGTGGCAACAGATGCAGCAGAAAGAGCCCTGTTTGCATTCTGCACATCCTTCAAAACGTCTTTACCGTCCACACTCTCCACCCTAAAATTTGCATTAATTTTCTTGATTTGGTCAGTCATATCAAACTTGACCTCTTTGAAGCAAAACACATTGTGGTGCCCATGGGTTCTGGACAGCTCCTTCGCTGGAATCTCATTTCTGAAGCCACCACCCACCTCCCTAAAGAGTCAAATGCAAACTAGGGAAATGTGGATTTCTTTTATTGATCTCAAAGTCACTTTAGAGTTAAGCCTGTTGAAGTACAGATTTCTGAAAGAAACAAAAATAGCGATCACTTGTGTATCATTCATTATTCCTTTATTCAAAAACATTTAATGGATGACTCTGCGAGGTGGAGGGTTATACTCCCTCCTCTTGAGGAGCTCCCAGTTTACTGAGGGAGACTAACAAGAAAACAGGAAACATTAAGTAGGAAGGGCAGAGAGCAATGAGCTCCCAGCCTAGCCTTGGGGGGGTCAGAACAAGTTTTCCCTGAGGAAGGGAAGACTAAATAGTGGCAGTGAGGCAAAAGTTAAGGAGGGCTAAGAAAAATCGTTTTAGGCACAAGGAACAACATGTGCAAAGGCCCTGAGGTGACAGGGTCAAGAAAATGACTCACTCAGTGTTCAAGCTGTCCAGAGTATGACATGGCTGTTTTATCAAGGCCAAAGCTGTTAGGCAGAGTCCAAATTATTGAATTTTTTGGACAAACTTGGTTTAAACTTGATCTATTTCAATTTGAAAGAAGAATTTTCTGGCAGAGTACATTTTAGTAAGGGAAGAGCAAGTGTAAGCATAACGTAAGAGCAGTTAGGAGAGTAAACAGAAGACTGCCAGGTACTTGAAGGCAGGGAGGGAAGAAAATATTCCAGGAGAGATGAAAACTCCAACAAGGAGCCTACTGGGGTGTCATACCAGTTTGCACAGAGATGGCCCCAACCTTCTGGGGCGAAACATGGGGTCCAGACTGGTGCATAATTTCAGAGGAACCAGAATGCTCCTCCCCTCTTCATAAATCTGCCACATGATGCTGACCCAGGAGAGTGGGGGACTCAGTAAATGTTCCCCTTGCATAAATAACTTGCCCAAGCAGGGCAGAAAGACGGTATCTGAGAGAGCAGGAAATATGCAACATGTGCCCAGTGGGAAGAGCTGGTGCTGCCCCCTGGGCCTGGTTCCTGGTCTCCCCAGGGCCTCTCCAGGCCCCTGCTGGCTGCAGCCTGAGTGACTAGTTAAGGAAGAGAAGCTCCCATCTGAGTGGTGAGAAACGAAAACCCAACACAGGGTGCTGAGTGGGAGAATTTATGGTTCATCAACTCTCTGTTCTCTATTGAGATAAATGTCCCCACCATGGCTCACGCAAAGGCAGAGTCCACACCACCGAATTGAAAGTGATGTAAAATTTAAAAGCCCTTTTTCAAAGATCTCGTTCCAGAAAGCCAAAGCCAAGTAAAATACACGATTACTTCCAAGATGAATGCCTCTCCTGGCAAGCTTTCCCGCTCTCCAGCTGTACGTTGGGGTTCCCTGTCTCAGTGCATTAATTGACGCTTAAATCCAAATTTTATTGTTCCTTGTATGAGGAAACATCTCCCAAATTTAAAAGAAAAAATTAAAAACTCCCTTGCATACAAAATGCAGCAACAACTTTGGGCCCGAGGAATTCCAAAATCAAAAGAATATCTTCTTTTAACCCCTGGCAGTTCTGGGGGCAGGCTGCATTCCTTAGCTAGGATATAAATCAAGAACATCACACTTGCAAGGAGGCTGCTTTGGGCTTGAATCCCAGCTCTGTTGCTTACTAATTGTGAGCTCTTAGAGACTCCTTCACTTCCCTGAGTCTTGATTTCATTGTCTTTAATGGAGATGATAATAATCCCTCTTTTTGGAGTATTTGTGTGGCTTCAAGAAACAGCTCTGCTTGTGCCAAGCCCAGGATTCAGCTCACGGAGAGGGCTCAACACACAGGGGTTGGCTGTTCAGTGGATCGGCTATTTCCCTGCCTGGGGAAGAACGAACTGACAAAGGCAGATGCAAGAAGAACCTGGCAGGTCATAGTCCACATCAGATTCTGATTCCCGCTTGCCCACCAGCTTCAGAGATGTTGGGCCACCAACCTCCCAAATGGTACTCACAGAAGG
Organism: Panthera uncia; assembly: GCF_023721935.1. Lineage (NCBI taxonomy): Eukaryota > Metazoa > Chordata > Mammalia > Carnivora > Felidae > Panthera > Panthera uncia. The sequence continues at coordinate 17,311,470 of NC_064812.1, read as the reverse complement.
GCAAACAGATAGAAAATCCAAGAGCAAATGAGAGTAGTATCAATCTACTGTGTGTTGCTGGTTGACAAAAGACTGGATGACTTAAACAACAGACATATTTCTCACAGTTCTGGAGGCTGGAAAGTCCTAGATCGAGGTGCTAGCACATTCACTTCTTGGTGAAGACCCTCTTTCTGGCTTGCATATGGTTGCCTTCTTGCTGTGTCCTCACGTGACCTCTTCTTATAAGGATACTGGTTCCTTTATAAAGGGGACTCCACCTTCATGACCTCATCTAAACTTAGTTACTTACCTTCCAAAGGCCCCACCTTCCAATGATGCTACACTGGGAATAGGGCTTCAACATATGAATTTGAGGGGCGGGGACACAAACATTCAGTCCATGATACCATATATTAATGTATTTATGCACTGCTTTAACAAATCCCAAGGTCACTTGCAAAGGTCATAAAAGTTAACACAAGGAGAGGACAACAGCACGGTGCCTGGCTATGTGGCTGCCAATGTGAGCCTCTTCTCCACCTCTCCAACAGGGAGCTATCCTGGCAATGAGTCAGAGGAAATTCCAAATGCTGTCATGAAATTTATAGGTTATTGCCTTCTTTTCCTATGTCGATTCAACCCTGGGCAGTTATCCTGATATAAATTGTACATCCTCCCCTAGCTACCTTCTCCCCCCTCCCCCCAAATACTGGTAAAAGGATGACAAAATTTCCTGGGGGAAAAAATTCTATAGAGGGCTAGAGTAGGTTATAAGTCTGAGCTCATGATGTTAGGGTTCACGAGGTTTGGCACAGGCTCCTGGATATAAGGGAGAACCCTCAGGTTCATTTTTTTTCATCCAGAAACTGTGGTTATAAAGAAAATAGAGCAGTCCCTAGCTCAGTACCTGGCACATGATAGGCTCTGCATAAATGTTTTCAACTCAGCTAAATTAGAAAATGGTTTCCAAATGAGCTCTATCGAAATATACATTCATGCACGTGCACACATACGTACATGCACACACACACAATATGCACACACACACATACATACTCCAGCACATCATTTAAAAGGAATGAAGTACTGATAATGCTACAATGTGGATGAAGCTTGAAAACATTATGCTAAGTGAAAGAAGCCAAATTAAAAAAAAGATCACATATTGAATGATTCCATTTAGATGAAATATCCAGAATAGGTAAATCCATAGAGACAGACTACAGACTGATGGTTGCCAGGGGCTGAGGGGTGCATGGGAACAGGAAGTGCCTGCTTAATGGATACCGCTCTCCTGTGGAGTGTTGAAAATGTTTCAGAACTAGATTGGGGTGGCCGTTGCATAATACAGTGAATGTACTAAATGCCACTAAATTGGACACTTTAAAAGGACTAATTTTCTGTTATGTGAATTTCACCTCAATTGAAAAACAAAAGTCTCCAGCCTAGGTTTTTAAGACCTACAATAAGTGTTCCTGGTCCCCCAAGCCTTCTTCTTCACCATTCACACTAATCAGACCCTTCAAAGAACATTTTCCTAATCCCTACAACATTTGACATAGGGAAAACTCCTTTAGAGGCAGATCAGGTTTTGGGGACCTGAGGCTTATAAAAATTAGGGAAACCATTTAAGAAAAAGAATGCAAGATTATGATACAGAATCAGGTACAAAAATATTTAATTAGCATTAGAAAAGAAATTACAGAAAACTGCAAGTTTTCAAAAGCTAATACTACAAACTTCACAAACCCCACTGAAAAGAAAGCATGCTTTCATTAATTAATTGCCTGGCATATATCTATAATAGTTTTTCTCCTAGATATTTTAGCTGCATACCTTTAATCACCTCTATTTTATAATATTATCTGTACAGGGAATAGAAAGATAATTCAGGGGGCTCCTGGGTGGCTCAGTCGGTTAAGTGTCCGACTTAAGCTCAGGTCATGATCTCGCAGTCATGAGTTCGAGCCCCAGGTCGGTCTCTGTGCTGACAGCTCAGTCAGAGCTTATAGCCTGCTTCATATTCTGTCTCCCTCGCTCTCTGCCCCTCCCCCACTCATGCTCTGTCTCTCTCTCTCTCTCAAAAATAAACATTTTTTTTTAATTTTTAAAAGAAAGATAATTCAGTCTTCATCTGGCATGCTGACTGAAAATTGTATTTTTATTGATAGTTTAGAAAAGTTCCTTTCAGCTTCTCAACCCAGCATTGGTAATATTATACATTTGGGGATTGTGCTGAAATCTGAGAAAACCTCTATTAAGTTTACTTCATGTATGAGTTGTAAGACTTCAAGATTTTAAGTCTTCTTGCATAGTGACTAAATGTAGATACCTCACACAGCTCCTGTGCAAGAAACCCTAGGACAAGTTCAATTGTGAGACCACCTATGCCCCTGAATTTTGTGTCAGGACACCTCGTGAATCAGCCCAGATGGTAGCGTATTCCTGGAGGCCATCTCAATGGTGGGACAGCCAGTGAAAACAAAATCACACACAGAAGTGGCTGAGAACTACCTAAATGGATCGTAGTAAGCACAGAGCAGAGGGAGCCCCAACTCAGTTCCCTTAACTGGACCCTCAAAATGCGTGAAACCCCTCAAGCAATGTCCTATAGGGGGAAATGTGACAGAGGGGGTAATCAGAGTGGGAAAAGACAATGGTCTTAATCCACCTGAGTCCAAATACCTTAATTTTGCAAATTTTGTAAAAATCAATGGCAAGCGAACATTGCAGGGGCCCTCTAGGCTTTGGCAGATAAGATTTTAGAAAATTAAGCTCCACTGACTTCACTGTAAACCCACCCCTCTTCTGGATAGAGACAGGGAACATGAGGCAGCTCACCTTTTCTTTTGTTCTTTTTTCTTTTTTAAGAAACATTAAATTTATAAGAAAATAAAACATGTACATAGAAGCTTAAAAGCCAAGCAGTACTTAAGTAAATTACAAAAAGCACATGATCTGTCCTCCTCCTAACCTACCCCCAGTCATAGTATTCATGGTCCCCCAACTTAGACACTATGTATTTTCTTTCTATTGTTGGAAATAAAAATTTAATTCTCTTTCACCAGTAAATCACCCTCTTTCTTCCTCCTCCCTCCATGTCCTCCATAAACCAATGACTTTTCACCAGACTTAGAATCCAAGCTACGTTTTCCTACATGGTCTAGCCCCTGCCTTCCTCACTGGCCTCATCTCCCACCACCCACCTCCTTGCCCACTCTGCCAGCCACATTAGCCACCTTTCAATTGTTCCTGCCCTGTGGCTTCTGCATATTCCTTCTCCCTGATCCTATCTCCCATTTCCTGATCTGAACATTCGTTTTCCTATACTTAGTTGTATTTGAACATCCATTCTTCTCTTTACTCTATTGCATTTTTTTTATAAATTGACCCTAATTTTTCTTGGAACAAGTTGATATCCTCATTCATCCATTTAACAAATATTTGCTGGGGCTTAAACTAGGTACAAGGGACACAGTGATGAAGAAGGAAGACATGTTTGCCCTCACAGCCCCTACATTTTCATGGGGAAAACCAACAGAAAGAGGAATTAACATGGGGTATGATGAGTGTCATGATGGCAGAAGTTCAGGGGAAGAGTCAAGGAGTCCCACCCCGGTCCAGGTCATCAAGGACGGTGTCCCAGAAGGAGTGGCATTTACACTGAGACTTGGAGTTGGAAAAGAGCCCAGCAAAAGTAGGCTTGGGAGGAGGGTGTTCTAGGCAGAGGGAAAAGCAAACCCAAAGAAAGAAACAGAAGAGTAGTGCAATCAAGGTATTGATACAGGTCAGCTAAATCTTCAGTGTGATTTTCCCCCTGGAGAAATGAGACTGGTGCATTTTCCAGCTTATGGTTGGCAGCAATAATTTATTAATATGTGAGCCTTCAGTAAAAGCCCTCATCATCAACACTCTATGAAATAAATACACTACTAGATACCAAGAACATACCTCTGCAACGATGAGACCCAAATCTGAGTGAAATAATGCATCCCTACACATTAAGAGATCGTTCAAATTAATCATCCTGTCTACTTGCCTTTAGGAAATAAACCATCATATCGATTGGGGCGTGAGTCTAGCAGTTTTTGTCTACCAGGAGTCTCAATGACGATACGATAAAAGCAATATTGATACTAGCGGAAGGTACCAATTTCTGAGTGGGAAGACTTCAATATTTTTCAATAAATGGCATTGCCATTTCACAATAACTCTACAAGGTAGGTGTTATGATCCTTATTTTCAACATGGAGGAAACTTGGCTCAGAGAAGTTAAATGATTTCCTTAAGGCCACACTGCCAAATATTCTTAGCCAAAGTCCAGTCCATGATACCCCACTGGCCAAATGGGTCTTCTAGATACCTCCATTCATCTTTCTTAAGGTCCCTTTATGACCCTCTTGCAGGCAGACAGTGCCTTCGTGCTGATCCTGCTTGCTGCTATTCTAAGCAATTCCCGAAGCTCTGGAGCGTGCTGGTTTGGGGGGTAAGGGGACTTTCTCCCCATTTCTTTTCTTCCTTCCATCAAAATATACCTGTCCTTATTTTCATTTCCTTGGGACCCTGCTTGTAAAAGCAATGTAAAAAAGTATAGTGGGATTAGGAATCAGGAAACTGGAGTGGATGATGTGCATTTCCCCCTGCTAAAACACTCAATTTCTACATCTGCAAAATAAATTCTTGCGCAGATTTAGACGGGACAATAGATATAAAAGCTCTAGAGAAATCAGAGTGAGGGAGCTGATGTGATAAGCTCATTCAAATAAGGTTTTAATGGCTGCTAATGTTTTAATTATGTTTGCATTTGAACGAAGAGCCTTCAATGCCTTAAGGGGAAAATTCAAACTAGCATTTCAAACTCCTTGGCAAGCCAGTCTGGGACATCTTGGGATATATGAGGGAATTAAAGGTGTTCTATAAAGAATCCCTCAAATAATCTATAGGGAAATCAGTCCATTAACAGGGACAACCCCGGTCTACAGAGCTGATCTACACCCACACAGAAACTTCCACCCAGGGAAGATCTTCTAAAGCATGTGATTCCCCATGAGGGCCATCAAAGCACAAAGGGTTAAGGAGTCAGCAAAGGGATGAGGAGGTAGAGATTCAGGCAGGATTCAGCTATCTCATTTAAAAAAAAAAAATTTATTTTTTTTACTTATACTTGAGAGAGAGACAGAGTGCAAGTGGGGGAGGGGCAGAGAGAAAGAGAAACACTGAATATGAAGCAGGCTCCAGGCTCTGAGCTGTCAGCACAGAGTCCGACCCAGAGCTTGAATCCACAAGCAGTGAGATCATGACCTGACCCGAATCCGGACATTTAACCAACTGAGCCACCCAGGTGCCCCTCAGCTATCCCATTTAGATAATACAAGTGAAATAGTCCAGGTTAGTGCTGGGTTTACAGAATGTCAGAGCTGGAAGATACATGACATGTCATCTGACCCAGTGCCCCTTTTCATAAGAAATTAAGACTCAAAGAGATAAAGCAAATTGGCCAGATCCTTCAGTGACAGAACTGAGGCCAGGCCCAGCAACAATCTCTCCTCTCTCACCAAAGCTCTTTTTATTAATCTTGTTGCCTCGTTAAACCTCAGAAAATGTCAATTCACCACCCACAACCCATCAGACTTATATTTCATGAGTGCCTCCCTCTTCCAGGTAGTTGGACAATTATTTTCCAACACACTGACAAGCCAATCTAGTTCGTCAAGCTGCCAAACACTCAGGATTTCACAAAAGACCAAAAGAGCCCATAGTCTATTTCATGTGTAACTCTAACTGGAAGAACCCAGGAAAGCATGATTAAACCTTCAAAAAATACAGAGACCAAAATGCTTTTCATGGTTTTATTTGCTTCTTGGGTCCTCCCATCGTTCTACAAACATTTATTGTGTACCCTCTATGTACCAGGCACTGTATTTGGCCCTGGATATGCAAAACTGAAGAAGACACAACTCCTACCCTCCAGGAATTACCAGACTTTCAAAGAAGCCCAACACTTAAGTGCAGTTCCCTGTTGCTTTTTTTTTTAACATTTTATTTTATTCTTTTGAGAGACTGAGAGACACAGAGCATGAGCAGGGGAGGGGCAGAGACAAGAGGAAGACACAGAATCCAAAGCACGTTCCAGGCTCTGAGCTGTCAGCACAGAGCCCAACGTGGGGCTCAAACTCACCAACTGTGAGATCATGACCTGAGCTGAAGTCCGACGGTTAACCGTACTTTTCAAGAACCTGTGGCAACGTAGTGTGGAATAGAAAGGATTTCTTTCATTCATTTGTTCAATAATGACTTCAGAAAGGAGCTAATATGTGAGCTGTATCTGAAGAACAAGCAGGATTTTTCCAAGTAAGGAAGGTGAAGAAGGCCACTCCTGGCATGAGAGTTTTAAAGTGTTTAGGAAACTGATGGTAGTTCCATTTAACTGGGGAGTGGGTTGCTTGGGAAGATTGATAGGAGACTGTTGTCTGTTGCTGAGCAAGAAATTACCCCCAAAACTTAGAAGCTTAAAACAATTATTTTTACTATACCTGACAATTCTGTGGTTCAGGAATTTGGGCAGAACTCAGCTGGGAGATTCTTATGCTCCAAATGACATCAGTTAGGGTCACTCATTGATATCGGTCTCTTATACTAGCCCAAATGGCTTCACTCAGATATTAGTATGCAAGGTAGATAGAAAAGGTAGGCACCACTGAAATCAACAACAGAACATCTATGCCCTTTCAGGGTAGTTGGACTTCTTACACAGCATCTCAGAGCGCTCTGAAAAAGGAATAATAAAATATCCTGAGTGGCAGAAAATGGAAACTGACATCTTCTTAATGCATGGACCAGAAATAGGCAAAGGGTCACCTCCAACATGTGACCATGGTAAAAATAGTCACAAAGCCCACTCAGAAACAAAAGGAGGGCACACAGACCCCACCTTTCCATGGGATGAGTGTCAAGGAATTTTCCACCACCTTTAATTTGCTACAGAGATGACTTTGGAAAGGAACTCCAGGACCAATTTGAGAACCATACTAAGGGGTTTATATTTTATCCTGTTTGCAATAAACAGAGAGATTTTTTTTTCCTAGGCAGAAAAATAAGTTTCCTAGAATTTTTAGAGGACAATCATTCCCAAGTCATGGTAGATGAGTGAAAGAAGAGAGTCTGTTGACCAAAAGACCACTGAAGAAGCTACTGCAAGAATCCAGCTGGACTCTTTCTTCCTAATTCTCAAGTTAACCCTGAGGCCTATTAACACAGGAGGAAGAAGGACTGGCTTTGAGCAAAGCAACCAGCCGTGAGCAACACAATCCATGAACAAGATTTAGTGATCACTTGGAATGGAAGGAGAAAAGAGGAGCAAAGGAAGAATCACAGATACCTCTAAGGTTTATAGCCTGGGAGACTAAATAAATGATGATTCCATTAACAGAGATGGGCATCTACTGGTAGTTTATTATTTTGAAGGCTGACTACTCTTGGTGGGTTTGTTGCTCCTATAATGACACTCCACTCTTATGAATGCCTATCTCTTATTCCTCCCGACCATCATTCATTCACTTCCCCATCCCTTTCCTTCCTTGTGTGTAAGGAAAAACTCATATATGTATATGTACATATACATATATATATGCGCATATATATATATATATACATAAATTTATGTGATATTCTCTGTGCTACCAGCAGGTCAGCACAGTCCCTTATTCATTCTCTCCAAACCTGTCCATCCCTCATTTCACAGAGAGTTTAAAACCTTCCTGCATAAAAATCAGCCAGAGGACTAATGAAAAATTCCAGTTTCTGTTGGCTACTCCTGTGGATTTTGACGCAGTGGACCACAGAGGCTACCAGGCTTAGGAACCGCCATGGCAAATGACTGATTACACTGGAGAGCAACAGTGGGTAACAGAAACACACCCAAGGTGCTGATAGAAATGGAGCCCAGCCCTGTTGGAATGCTTCTTAAACACCCTCTAGTAACACAGAGCATTTGGAAACGCAGAGCTTGGTGTTTGATGAGAAACAGGACCTTGCTGTGCTGGTTTCTTTCTAGTCTTTAAATGTGATCTTTTATCAGAGGCACATATGTTTTCTATACCTTCACATGTGGCTGCAGTTAGGCAGGAAACAAATTCCCTACTAGTTGAAAGGTTTGGCCTCTCTTTCACGCCCACCAAGCATCATTTCTATCCTCTGCTAGGGACACCCCAGGGAAATAATTAATCAGCTTGCCTGCCTGCAACACTTCCAGGATTTGGGTCATAAGAAGTACACTGGTCCCAACAGATGGCAGAGAAACAGCCTGGACATCACCGTTCTCCTCCAGCTGCCACCACCCCTGTGGTCAACAGTGCCTGGCTGCTTCCATAAACCTCCTCCCCATATGGCTCTGTGGCTCCAAGGAGGAACTCCCTCCCCCACATATCCCCAGGTCTTCTCTCTGGTCCTGCTGGATAATTCGTGTTTCAGCTCAAGACCCAGTGAAGCAAGTATGATGGGCAATTTCATTTAAACATCCATAGCCTTCGGGAGTAGGCACAGATTTGCCTCCCGAGTGGCCAGGCCCCATTAGCTGCATAGGTTTGAGCTAAACGAATGGCACCTGGAAGCTTCACAGGCATGCACGTCGAAGCCCAGACCCTACTGGAAATCAAAGGAGGCCCCAGACAGTGCCATAATTTTAAGATCCCAGTATATTAAAAAGCGACGAATTGCCAAAGCAAGGTGGCACATCGACAGTTACCTGAGGATGCATTCTTCTTTCATCCTTGTCAGTGTGACTGCTCACATCAGCTCACCTGCAAGGATGATCATAAGTCCAAAGTGAGGCTCTTCATCACATAAATGCAACCAGTTCTCTGGTCTGGCCCCCTCTTGTCTCCCACTAAACTAGACTCTGCCTAGAAGCTCCAACATAACCCTGTACCCAGGAAATTGGTGGTTCAGGAACAAGAGAGAGCACTTGGGTGGAAGACCTTATGTTTGATTTGACATTCAGTCGGAAACTCAAAGACTACCCTAAAGAGGGCTGCGTCCCGTTCTTTTTTTTTTTTTTAAGAGAAGTCTAAGACATATTTTTAATTACAAGCAATTGTGAAATGTCCTGTGGTATCTCTTGTGCTTGGTGTTCTGTGGGCAGTTCGAAAGCCCGGGGGACTGCCTTGCTGGGCAGGAGTTACCATTGATGTCCATGCCCTTGACTCTGCACACTCAACACCTTTTCCCTTACTACTGGAAGCCCTGTGTGCCCAATTGGTTAGCATGATGACTGTTATTCCCATTGTAGAGATCCTCAAGCTCAGACAGTTTGCATAACTCAGCAATGCCACAGTGCTTGCAAAACCTGAACCAGGATTCGAACCCAGGCCTGCCTGACCACCAGCCTGAACACCACCCTTAACTGCCTGACCTATGATAAGGACTCCTAACTGGCCTGCTTGTCTTCGGTCTTGCCTCATAAATCCACCCCGATATGGAGAAATAAATGTCCAACGTGATGTATTTATTGTTCAAAGTCACACGGCTAATTAAGAACACGTGTATGACTTGAATTTCCTTCAAGTGTTCCTGCCATTGTCCTCTGTATTTGATCAGTGTGGTAAGTGATACTGAATAAATTAAGATCCTCAAAAAGACTTGCCTTGGCTTTGTGTGCAATGAGAAGTTAACTGCTTAGGGACTGATTATGAAGGTTCACCATCTTATTAGCAGCAACGTTATGGATCCACAGAATGTACTTGGGCAGAGGAGAAACTGCTGTTTGACATGAGAAGGCAACAACATCCCTCTTTAAGACTTTTTTTTCAAGTTTATTGATTTATTTCGAGGGAGAGAGAGAGTGCACACACAGCAGGGAAAGGGCAAAGAGGGAATCTCAAGCAGGCCCTGCACTGACCGTGCAGAGCCCAACGCAGCATACTGTGCGATTGTGACCTGAGCTGAAATCAAGATTTGGATGCTTAGCTGACGAAGCCACCCAGGCATCCAACCACGTCCCTCTTTAAATCCTTGTGGTTGTTGACATAGATGTCAAAGGTGGTGAGGGTGGGCCCAGAGGGGAGGACTGGGGCGCAAGCAACCCAGGTCTCTTGAATACGTGGCATCCGTGTCCACAATATGGTGCTCATGATTTTTCTTTTTGTTTTTTCTGTAGAAGACAATTTACAGCTTTATGTTGTCACAGAACAGTAGAAGCAACGGCTCAATTTCCCCCAATCTGCATGGCTAGGTCTGCCATGTGCTTTGGACAGTTCTGTCACATTTCCAACAGTCACAAAAAGCTTTTCTGGTAGGAAAGTGAGTCCCTTCTCCTCCCCGCTCCACCCCCACAGCCCCACTGTCACTAGGCTCATGGCCACGGACTACCTTGACAAGATCTGGAAGGAAATCAAAGGAAAGGAACCCCCCGCTGCTCCTGGCCCCCAGTGCTTGCCAGCACATGTCCTTCCAGCTTGCAGGCTGGCACTGGTAATCACAGGAATGCTTCTGCTTTGACGACCCCTGACTTCTGCAGGAATCTCCTCTGAAATTTGTCCAGGAAAGGGAGCCGGAACCATGGGCTTAACTTCTATCCCTCCCGTACAGATTTCATTTAAAAACCCACTTGAAAAGTCTCCTTCTGATGAATCCGCATACAAAGGCAGCAATTGAACCTCATGCATAGAAATCAAAGCCTGGATTACTGAATATCAAAGCTCACTGCAAGGCATTCACTGGCCCTCCAGCCTGCCCCTCACCTCATCCCCAGCACTGCCTCTCATCTGGCAGCTTCCACCTGGACTCCCGGACTGGTTTCCCACTCATAATGAAATTCAGAATGAATCTGGCTCATGAGGGACCCTCAGTAACACTTTATTCAACACCTGTTTACTGAACACCTACTAGGTACTGGGCATTCTGCTTATCTCTGAGGATTTAAACATTAGTAAGACCCTGTCCACCCCTGCTGATAGTCTAGACAATAAGAGACAGGTACATGAAAAATTACAATGTTGTGCACCGTCACCATGCAACTTAATAAAGATATATCAAATCTGACATGGTATTTGCTTTTCCTAAGTCATTAACTGTATGTGTGACCTAAGGGCTTGGGCTTTCAAATTTTAAAAAGAAGCACTGGAGTCTCTGCTCTGCTACCCATTAGTGATACAATATGAGGAAAATTGCTTAGTGTCTCCAGGCCTCCACTTCCTCATCTCTAAAATGGACATCAGAATGACACTAAGTGAAGAGTCCATGTAAAACTCAAATGAGGTCACATCTGTGAATGCCGTTTGTAAATCCTGAAGGATAATATAATTGCATACATCAGACTGGACGTGCCTCAAGGTCAAGGACTGAACCCTTATTCGCCACTGCAGTCCCAACACCCAGCACTATCTGGATGGTGTCTCTGGTCTACCGTCTGGCCCATGCTGCAGATTTGGGACTCACTGGCCTCCATAATCACATGAGCAAATTCCTTATAATAAATCTCCTTATATATGTATGCTATTGATTTTGTTTCTCGAGAGAACCCTAACAACTGGCCTTGGAGACAGAGTGGTTCTCACTGAAACGTGCTTTGTGCGGCACCACAGGAGAAAAACGAGCTGAGCTTGCTGAGTGTCCACACCAGCAGAACACCAGAAACGTGCGGAAGAGGGTGTGGCAGTCCATTTCCCACAGCAAGCAAAAAGACAGAGGTGTGTGTGTGTAGCAGGGGTTCTAGACTGAGCCTATGCTCTTCTCTTCTTATAGGTCTGCATACACCTGGAGGATGGGGCTGGGGGAAGGCAGCTCTCAGTCAATTTTGTGAGGGACAGAGAAACTCCCCGGAAAGAGATTCACCATCTCTAGCAAGACAGGCACACAACTTGGGTCCAACATGCAGCTGCCCTACACTGAGACAGAATTGAAGGGGAGTGACCCAAGAGTGGAGAAGGGGGAGTCTCCCCACTAGGCTGGGGACTCAGCAAGGCTTCTGCACCCCAGCTATAGCCCTGCAGGCTCAGCAGGCTGAGCAGCGTTGGCCCAGCAGTGGCTTTGATGGTAAAGCCATCAAACAGCCTCAGAGGTCTAGGCTGAGGGTATCACCTCAGGAATGCAAAGCCTAAACCAAGATTCCCAGAGACATGCAATTCTCAGGGGGCCTGGAGGCTCCACTTAACCAAGCAAGTCTGAGCCAGAAAAAAGGACTGTCCCTGCCATTATTGTGCCCTGGTTTTATACCCTCATTTCGGGGGTAGCCCAAGACACCCAAATTGAAGCTATTTACTCCTAGATGTATTAAGAGGGCATTCCTGGGGACAAATTTGTTGTCTTGTGAATTCCATACCTGGGAAGTAAAGGGAAGCAAAAGAACCCCCAACATCCCCATGTTGCCTTTCCAGGCAAAGTAACAGGTGAGACCAAATACCAGGAGCCCAGTGCAGTGGCAGAGGAGGGACCCAGAGGAACTCTGAGGCAGAAAAGACAAGGCAGGACTGGGAGGTAGCCACGCAGAAGGCAGCCCAGAGACAAGAGTGGGGTCCCACAGGAAGAGGACCTGGAACCGACAAAGAAGAGAAAGGCAAGGGCCTGGATGCACTTGCTTTTCCAAAAGTGCTCTGAAAAAATTCAACTTTGTATCTCTACAAGGGAGAAGACGGCCCATGGGGTTCACAGATACCAGCAGCACAGAGCACGGGGTCTCTTCACCTGCCCGCCTGCGGGAGGAAGCCAGGCATTGCTCTGCTGGCTCACGATTGGGCTCTTGTCACCTGGCTCTGGCTGGAAGCAGAGATCTGAAGGAGCTCGTGCTCTGGGCATATTCCCTTTGAGCTCTCATCCCACTGTCCAGCGTCAGACATCTGAGCCTTCAGAAGAAGACAGACTGCCAGGAGGAGTTGGCCAGAATGCTTTAATAGCACAGGAAGCCACAAAGCCAGCTATCAGCCAAGCACCCAGTTAGTGCTGATTCTTGCCTGAAGTCTGTTCAAACAGCTCCCTTTCATTCTTGATATAGAAAGGAGAACTTCTTTCCCCCATTAATTTCTCTGCCTTGTAAAAAATAGGAAGTCTTTCTTTTCTCAACAAAATGGAAACTTTCTTCAGACATTTGCGCAAAAATGGAACCCAGCTCAGACAAGGCTCACGGTGGGCCTGTGATTAGAAGCCAGGTACTCACAAAGGAGTCTGCTCTGCTCACTGCAGAATAGTTGCCCCTGAAATATTTTCCTTTCCTTCCAGAACAAAACCCTCTTCCTCTGAAAGAGGAAAAGCCATGGAGTCCAAGGCCCCAGTGAGTGATCTGCCTTATCTACTTGCATTTCCCTATAGCTTGTGCACAAAGCTCTGCTCAAGAATGTCTGTGATATTGAACTAAAAGAAGAAGAATATAAAATAATGATCAACTAATCTTTGACAAAGCAGGAAAGAACACCCAATAGAAAAAAGGCAAGTCTCTTCAATGAATGGTGTTGGGAAAACTGGACAGTAACATGCAAAAGAATGAAACTGGCCCACTTTCTTACACCAGACACAAAAATAAATTCAAAATGAATGAAAGACCTAAATGTGAGATAGGAAACCATCAAAATCCTAGAGGAGAAAACGGGCAGCAACCTCTCTGACCTCGGCTAGAGCAACTTCTTGCTAGACACATCACCAAAGGCAAGGGAAACAAACGCAAACATATTGGGGCCTCATCAAGATAAAAAGCTTCTGCACAGCAAAGGAAATAATCAACAAAACTAAAAGGCAGCCCACTGAATGGGAGAAGGTATTTGCAAATGACATGTCTGATAAAGGGTTAGTATCCAAAATCTATAAAGAACTTATCAAACTCAATACCCCAAAAACAAAAAATCCAGTGAAGAAATGGACAGAAGACATAATACTTTTCCAAAGAAGACATCCAGATGGCTAACAGACACATGAAAAGATGCTCAACATCACTCATCATCAGGGAGATACAAATCAAAACCAAAATGATATACCACCTCTTACCAGTCAGAATGGCTAAAATGAACCACTCGGGGAAACAACGTATGTTGGTGAGGATGCAGAGAAAGAGGAACCCTCTTACACTGCTGATGGGATTGCAAACTGATGGAGCCACTCCAGAGCATAGAGTATGGAAGTTCCTCAAAAAGTTAAAAATAGAACTACCCTACAACCCAGCAATTGAACTACTAGGTATCTACCCAAAGGATACAAAAATACAGATTCAAAGGGGTGTGTGCACCCCAATGTTTATAGTAGCATTATCAACAATAGCCAAACTATGGAGGAGGCCAGATGTCTATCAACTGATGAATGGATAAAGAAGATGTGGTATATATACATACAATGGAATATTATTCAGTCATCAAAAAGAATGAAATCTTCCCATTTGCAATGATGTGGATGGAGCTAGAGCGTATTATGCTAAGTGAAATAAGTCAGTCAGAGAAAGACAAATAACTATATGATTTCACTCATATTTGGAATTTAAGAAACAAAACAATTGAACATATGAGACGGGGAAAAAGAGAGAGAGGGGGAAAACAAACCATAAGAGACTCTTTATATAGAGAACAAACTGAGGGTTGATGTAGGGAGGTGGGTGGGAGACAGGCTAAATGGGTGATGGGTATTAAGGAAGGCACTTGTTGTGATGAGTACTGGGTGTTGTATGTAAGTGATGAATCACTGAATTCTCCTGAAACCAATATTGCACTGTATGTTAACTAACTAGAGTTTAAATAAAAATTTGAAAAACAAAGAATATAAAATATTCCGGAATAAAGGAGACATTACATCCTTCCTATTTCACCTCAAAGAGGTAAAGTCCTATGTCAAGAGTCAGCAATATTTCTGCAAGAGACAGATAGTGAATATTTTAGGTTTTATGGGGCCAGAGGCAAAAACACAACATTATGGGATATGTACATAACAAAAGAGAAAAAATTTCCACAATTTTTTCCAACGATTTGAAAATGCGAAAACCATTTTAGCTGCTGAGGACTGTAGAAGAAAAGGCAGAAAGCCAGCTCTGGCCTGTGGGCCACAGTTTGCCAACCCCTGGCCTATGTTCTAGGCTACTGGTCCATCTGCCTTTTTCATGTTTAAACGTCTACTTGACTGAGCTTTGTCTGATCAAAGCGGGGGAGGATAAGACACAATGATGTGTCACCAATTTAATTTCCAATCATTAAATGCTTTTGTTCAACCCCTGTTCAAATTATAAGTGCAAACAGCCAACACATAGGGAATTAAATTTAGCTCCCAAGCCATGC
This sequence comes from Panthera uncia, assembly GCF_023721935.1. NCBI lineage: Eukaryota > Metazoa > Chordata > Mammalia > Carnivora > Felidae > Panthera > Panthera uncia. The sequence goes on along the minus strand of NC_064812.1, from coordinate 17,296,249 downwards.
CAGCTATAAATGTGCTTTAAAATGTATATAAAACAATTGTAAACTACAGAGTTTTCACCTAAGGAAAGGACACTGATCTTTTTGGAAAGATCCTAAGTCATGATAATGCATCAGGGGGAAGAATCACCCAGAACCACATCCATAAACCATTAGAATAAAGAATAATGAAGAGGTAGGGTGGTCTTGCTCTTTAGAATCAGATACACTTGGATTCAAGAGCTGACTTGTCCCTTATCACCCGTGTTGCCTTGGGCAAGTTTCTGAACCTCACTGTCTTCTCTGGTAAAAAGAAAATAACAAAACGATCTTACGGCAAGATTTAAAATAACATGGGAGTCACATTTTAAAAGTTGTAAATAGGGGTGCCTGGGTGGCTTGGTCAGTTAAGCGTCCGACTTTGGCTCAGGTCATGATCTCACGGTCCGTGAGTTTGAGCCCCGCGTTGGGCTCTGTGCTGACAGCTCAGAGCCTGGAGCCTGTTTCAGATTCTGTGTCTCCCTCTCTCTCTGCCCCTCCCCTGTTCATGCTCTGTCTCTTTCTGTCTCAAAAATAAATAAACGTTACCAAAAAAATTAAAAAAAAATAAAAATAAAAAAAATAAAAGTTGTAAATAAAAAATGTAAATGCATTTCTATCAAGTACTTATTAATTAATTTATATAATTAATTTTTTAAAATAATATGGGGAAAGCAGCAGGCCTGTGGGCATTTACTACATGGTTGCCATCATTTACACTGGAGTTTTAGCAGTGAGGACACTGGGGAGCAAATGGCCTGCATCTTGACAGGTTAGACGCCTTCCTCCAGGATGGAATGTGAGAGGTGCTTGGACAGCCCCACACCCCCCCCACCAAATAGACTTCCCCACCAGCATCCTAGGATGCCAGAAACCTCCATGTTTCTCAAGACTTCAGGGGAAGCATTAAAAGCAAACTCCAGCTAAGCATCACTGATTTAATGATAAATCCTAATAAGAACTCTTGTTCACACGATCTCATATAATCCTCCCTGAAACCCTAGAAATTGGTCAGGGCAGACATTATTATTTCTATTTTATAGACCAGAAAACAAACCGAAAAATTGAACATGGAGTCAGAGAACCTGAGGTAAAATCCCAAATGTGCTATATGAGTTGCGTCACCTTGAGTTTATTTGACCTCTCTTAGCCTCAGTTTTCTTATCTGTAAAATGGGTGTTTGGCATTATGAGAGATTTGTATTTGACATGCCTGACACAGCATCTGGAACATGGCAGAGGCCAGTAAATTATTAGTTTAAACTATATGGCAAGATGACAAAAATAATACTTAAATGGTGTATATTGACGTAAGCCTCTTCAGGTCATTTGTGGCCAAATGCATCAGACAAGATGACCTAAAAGTCTCACAGTCTGCAAAAATGGCTCTCAGGGGGTTGGTAAATTCTTTGAGTCTCCAATGCACAAAATTGCTGCCAAATCCCAGAGCCTGCTGACCTACTGGAATGCCTTGGTCAAATTAACAGTCTTGGATTCTCACCATCTCCCCCTTGCTTCATTCAGATCTGGAGGACTAATGCTTCTATATCACGCTACCCAACGTGGTCTAACTCCATTAGTGACCTGCAACTCAGGGGGAATACATAAAAACAAATGCCCGATCTTCTCCCATTAATGCCTTGTAGGAATGTATCCAAAAAATCACTTCCCTATTCAGCAAAATATTCCTGAGCACCTATGACATACCAGGTATACATGTTAATGACTCGAGGCTTTTATTCTGCAGGACCCAGGCTGCAGGCAGCATAACTACATGACACGATCTGATTTTAGGAGATACCACTCTCTCCTCATTTTCCTCCAACTCTCAGATAACCTCCCGATGTCCAGTCTTCCTCCTCATTTAGATATCACTATTTCCCCAAGGTTCTATCTTCAGGCCTCTGCTCCTCTTTCTCAGGCTTCAACTGATACCTTATGCTAACAATTCCAAGTTAATATCAGCGACACCGATTTCCCTCGTAAACTCCAGATGTCTATTTGTAACTGGTGAGTGGTCCTCCCTATCTCCTCGTTGTCATTGTTATCGGCACCCTATCCACACAGTTGCAGGATCCTAGGAGATTCCCTAAACTGTCTTCTCTTGGTCCCCACAATAGATCAGTTACCGTGTGCAATAACTTTTCTGCCTCTAACTATCTCTCTGTGTCCTCTGCTTGCCCAGAATGATCAGCTCTTACCTGGATTACTGGAGTATGTCCTCAGTGGTCTCTGGGTGTTAGAGATACAGCACAAACAAAACCCCCTGCTATCAGAAAGCCTACGTTCCGGGGAGCAGAGAAAGTTACATTCCAGGAGGGTTTTACACTACTACATGGAGGCTGAGACAGAGAATCTGAAGTGTAAACTGTCCAGTCCATTCATTTGTTCCCTCATTCATTCATTCTTTGGCACCCATTTAATGAGCAACTACTCCCTGTCAGCCACTTTATTTAGACACCACACACACACACACACACACACACACACACACACACAAATACTGGCTTAGTGTCTGTGTCTCCTCCCCACTCCCATGCCCTCCAAAAATTGTAAGCAATGTGAATTGCTTAGTAAATATTTGTTGAATTCATAATATTTGAACAGATGGTTAACTATGAAAGGCTGGGCAGCAAGGCACAGTCTGCCCCTTCAATATGTTCTGATGTATATCAATTTGTAAGGAAAAAGTTAGAAACAAAAGTAACTGCTTGAACAGTAGCTGCCATTCTTCAAGTGCTCTCGCTTAGAGAACAAAGGAGCTGCCTACTGGGCCACATTTGTTTCAGCAAGCAGGGCACGTCAAGTTTGCAAATGCTTTGCCCACTCTCTTCCTGAGTCCTAAAACGAGTCATATTCTCAAACCTCCCTTCTCAGAGACAAGATAAGAGCTTAAAAGGACAAGATGAGCCAACATGGCTCCTTCGCACAGAAGGCAGGGACCCTGCAAGGCCTGGATGGTGCATGGGGTCAGCACCAAAGGAACTCCAGTTCTCCATAGGGCCCTGTTCTCTAGTGAACTCTTTCCAAGGGGAAAATTCCTCAAGTTCCATCTCCTTTCTGGAAACTCTGGCACTGAATTCTGCCTGTCCCTAAGGGAGACATATGTCATTATGATCCCATGGATCCTCATCTGGGGTTTCGAATGCCCTTCCTGTGGGAGAAGAGTGACTGGAATCCTCCCAGCCCGGGGGCTCTTTGAAATTGATGGGAAATCCATATCTAATTCCAAATTCCTCCCGAGGGCTGCTCCATTTCCCCACAACTGTTCTGCCATTCTCTAATCGAGGACAGGTAGCTAAGGCTTACACAGAGGACAGGCAGCCCGGAGGAGGAGCTCATGTATTTCTTAGAATCAAAGGCTCTTAGAACTGGAAAAATCTTAAAGATCCACAAGCATCCTTTTTGCAAAAGATAAGAAAACCAAATTCCAGGTGTATTAGTCTGTGAGGGCCGCCATAATAAAAGCCATAGACTGAGGGGCTCACATAACAGAACTTGGTTTTCTCACAGTTCTGAGGCTCAAAGTCTGAGATCAAGGTGTTATCAGGGTTAGTTTCTTCTGAGGGCTCTCTCCTTGGCTTGCAGATGGCCTCCTTCTTGCTGTGTCTGCACATGGACTTCCCTCTGTGAGCATACACCCCTGGTATCTCTTTGGGCATCTCTTTGGGCATCTCTTTTTATGAGGACACCAGTCACACTGGATCAGGGCTCACTCTACTAGCCTCATTGTAACTTAATCACCTGTTTGAAGACCCTACCTCCAAGTAGAGTCACATTCTGAGGAAACAGAGGATAGGACTTCAATATATGAATGGCGGGGGAGGGGAGGAGAGAATACAATTTGGCCCATAACCCCAAGCCTCAGGTGCCTTGAGCCTTCCCACAGGTATCTCCTTGTCAGCATCCAAGTCTCAGAGTAGCCTTCTCTGGCCACCGAATTCAATACTGACCCCCTCCATCATTTTGTCCCCAAGACTATTTTCTTTTCTTCATAACCCTTATCATTTTTCCCCATGAGAACAGCCACATGGAAGCCACACAGAAGGGAATGCAAATTCTTTCTCTTGGCTAACAAAGCCCTGACAGGATACAGCCCCTGTCATCCTCTCTGGTGTCACTTCCCTCCCCCTCCACACTCCAAACACCCTGACCTTCCTTCTGTTCCTCAAAAGAACATCCCAATTTCATTTCCATCTCAGGGCCTTTGCACCTGCTATTCTCTTGGCCTGACATGCGCTTTCCTCAGATGGCTTCCTGTCATTCAAATTCAGTCATTAATATGAGTGCTTTATTTATTTTAAGTTTTATTTATTTATTTATTTAGAGAGAGAGAGAGAGAGAGAGCACGCACACACACAAGCAAGTGTGGGGGAGGGGCAGAGAGACAGAAAATCCCAAGCAGGCTCTACACTGTCAGCACAGCTCGAACTCATGAACCGTGAGATCATGACCTGAGCCAAGATCAAGAGTCAGATGCTCAACCAATTGAGCCACCCAGGCACCCCTAATATGACTGCTTTATAAAGGCTTCCTATGATGAGCCATTTTAATGCAACCTCCAAGTTACCTATAATTGTACCAACGCATCTGAACCTTCCACAGAGCGCTCAATACCACCTGACAGTTTCCTTGTTACCAATTCATTTTCTTGTTAATGTCCAACTCTCCTTCCTCTCCACCCTCCACTCTACACCCAAATATAAATGACATGAGAACAAGGGCTTTTTCTGTCTTCTTTCTCACCATACCCTCCATGCTTAGAACAGTCCATCATAGGTACCCCAAAAGCTTGTCGAATATGTGATAAAATGAATGCATAAATGAATAAGGTACTGGAACAGGGTTTGTTAACCTCAGTACTATTGACAGTTTAGGCCAGATAGCGCTTTGCCCATGCACTGTAGGTTGTATAGCAGCATTCCTGGCCTCTACCCACCAAATGCCAGCCATGACCAGCAAAAATATCTCTAAACCTCACCAAATGTCACCCCAAATCACCCACTTCAGACCCATTCCCTAGGCTGTGGGCTCCCAGATGAAAGAAACTGTATCAGAAACTATCAAATACATAATATCTGCATAGTAGTTCCTCAATAAATGTTTCCTGATGAAAGATTAGTTTCACCCGTTGCTAAAACTAGATCAAGAACTGTTCCTGAGCTCATTCTTCAGTAGGATTTGGCCATTTACTATTATTGTGATCTTAAGAAAGTCATTTAACTTTGTCATGCCTCTGCTCCCTCGTCTGCTAAACAGAGATATCAAAACTTCCTAAATTGTCATCCTGCTTTCTAAACCATAAAGTAGGATACAAATGTGCTATTAATTATTTATTGATTCCAAGGCTGTGCATTTTTAACTTCACCTCTCACTAACTCTCACCTGAGATAACTTCAAAAGAAACTACTTCCTTCTGATTGCCAAAGCCTGGCTTTAGTATTTACCTGATCGCTCCTCTCTCAGCATGTGGGGGCACTTCCTATGTTTTATAAAGTCCCGTCCCTCCCTCTCACCTTGTTCCATTTCAGTTCAGACTCACAAAACAAGGTCTTCTCATCTGCCTTGAGCACTGTTATCACTGGACAACCCGGGTTGTTTGCACTACTCCTATTTCACAGACTTCAGAAAACGTACGTTCCACCGTAAGTATTATCCTTTCTTTGGGCCCCACTGATGTCTCCATTGTCCCTCAAGGAGCTTCCAAGCAGAATTAACCTCTTCCTCCCTCAAACAATGATACACTCTTGTTTTTCCCTCACCGTCTACCTTGTGTCAGAGAGTGGGTGGATCTTCACTTCCAGCTGGACTGTGAGCTTCTTGGGGATGGGGTGAGACCCAGGGGTGTTTGAGCAGAGAGATCATAACATGCACCCTACCTCTCCTTGTCACTGCATCCCAGGAGAAGAAAAGAAGTGAATTATTACAAACGTAGACATTTCTCTGGGAATCTTAAAAGTACATGAAATCTGCTTTTCAGATTAGGAAAGACAAATCGTATTTCCATGAATTCTAAAACAGGATATAGTTTACAGTATGCGTTTTTAATCAAAGGGAAAAAAAGGCACACGGGCGCACATGAAGACAAGCTGTGAGCACCACCTCATGGACAACTCACCCTTCGCCCCATCAGTATATGCCCTTCTGTTCATTCTCTGGCCTCATCCAAGGACAGTGGGGGTGCAGGGCACAACTGCCCTGACACACTTTTCTTCATACACACACAGACTTGTTGGCCCTGTGGCCTGATGCCACAGTCAACAATGACAGCTATGCCTGTCACAGTCAACTTCAAACCCTCATGCTCTTGTCTAGATCAGGCCAGCAGTCCCGCAGCAACACCAGGCAAGGTCTGAGGTGAATCTTGTTGCCTATAGTTGACTAGATGAAGCTGGGATGAACCTGGGCTCTCCACATGACCCCTAAACCACAGAAGCTTAACTCCAGCCCCCGTAGTTTATTGTGGCCATTCCTTAGGCCCAGGTCCCCTCTCCATTCAACCTTTCCCTGACCCTGAGCTTTGGGAATAAAAACCCATACCAGTGTAGCTCACGCTGACTCCGCCCTGCTCAGAGCCTGCTGCCCAGAACCCCTAAGGGCTCCTGAACCCTCCCATGGCAGCAGGGAGACCTCACTTTCAGATGGAACCTCCCTGTCCAAACATACACCTGCACAAACACACGAGAACTCACCACATTCACTGGACATCTTGGGGCCATTGCTCCTGCAGGTTAATTTTCCCCTGCACCCATCTGCTAAGTCAGGCTTTCTCTCAGGGTCATGCTGTCACAGCCCCAACTGGCCTCACACGTGAGCCCATATGAGCTCCTGCACATCCATCCAAGTCTAAGACCCCAATGTGCCTTATGTTTGTTCTCTAGCCAGTTCATGGTAACAGAGGAGACACTTGAGACTAGGAAAGGCACAGTAGGCATATTTGCCTAGAAATTCATTTGTTCCCAGCAAATCAAATGATCATGCAACGTCCAGTGATGAGGAAGTCTTACACGTGATCATGAAGAGCAATGCTGGACTAAGGATCACAGACTCAAACACCTCCAAGTCAGGAAGATGAGTGAATGAATGGTTTGGCTCAGGTGTCAGACATGAACTTCTATGTCAACTTGGCTGAGCTATGGTGTCGAGATATACGGTTAGACATTATTCTAGATGTCTTTGTGAAGGTGTTTTTTGGAGAAGATTTGCATTTAAATGGGTAGACTTTCAATAAAACAGATTGGTCTCCATAATGTGAGCACACTTCATCTAATTGGTTGAACAAAGACAGACCCCCCTCTAGCAAGAAGGGACTCTGCCAGCAGACAGCCTTTGGACTCAGACCCCAACTCTTACCTGGGTCTCCAGCCCGCTGGCCCACCCTGTAGGTTTTACGCTTGCCAAGCCACCAATTCCTTAAAACACACACACACACGCACACACACATGCATGCACGCACACATATACACCTTGTTGGTTTGGTTCCTCTGTAGAACACTGACTAATACACCCACCAGCTATTACTCAGATTCAGCTAATCCTGGGGATCAAACAAATTACCAACTACCAACCAGCCTGGGAGCCATCAGTTAGGATGTCTGAGCTAGAAATGACACAGAACCAGTGCTATTCTTAGGCAAAATTGCAGCATCTCTGCCCATCCAACTCAGAGACATCATACCCTCCTGCGCCCATACCTCCTACATGCGCACCCTTCCTATTCCCCCCTTCGAACCATGGTTCTCCCACCTTTCCTCAGCACTGGTTCAGGAAAGAAAATAGGTAGCATAATATTTATACAGGCCAGGAACATAATGATCATGATAATCCTGTGCAGTAGACACAATTATCCTCCTCGGCTGACAAATAAGCAACAAGCTTAGAGAAGTTTGGCAGTTTGGCCAAGGTCACACAGCAAACAGAAGAGCAGGCAATCAGACCCTGGACTGTCTGGGTCCAGAGCTCAAGGCCTACCAAGCTGGCTTAGTGGAGACCTTCTTAAAAACATCCATTTTCCAGCAACTCAGGCTGGTTTGCTCATCTTCAGTAAAGGTGATAACAGCCTTCTGCCGCAAGCCAGAGGTACTGTCAGTGTTCACCGCATAAAACAGGCAACACACATGTGAAACTCATTGGGTCTCTCCAGCAGAATGACAACTTTATCACCACAGTGTAACCGGAACATCCTCCACACAGCTGTGGCCAGAGCAGTAAATCTGAAACTGAAATTTGATCCTGACACCGCCTGTTTAAACCCTTCCTGTGGCTGAAACACCTCCTGCTTCTCATCGGCATTTGCCCTGAGAGCCAGAATGGGGCTGAATCTTCAGATGGAGATCAAAGTGGCCATAGCAGAAGGGATAAGAGGTGATGCAGAGGCTGGGCCAGGTAAGCCACGGGATCAGGAGATTTGAAGGAGAAGGATAGGTGACCATCTTCCTTCGTTGTTCTTCTTGCTAGTTCTGAGGATGGGCTGTGGCCTGGCTCCTCTGTTCTCTGTCCCTTTCCCAAGCTTCCAGATGTAATATTCCATCACTCCCCTTCCAGGAGGATAAAGCCACGGGGATTTACCTTACATTCCCCAAAAACACAGGTGGGGAGAGGTCCTCTATCTCTACATGGATCTTGTTTCCCATTTTAGGTGGAAGAGTTAGTCCGACCCAAGCCCGTTCTCAAGTCTGGCCTCATGAGACATCACAGGCCCTACAGGTTGGCTCCAGAGTGATTTTTGGCAAGACAGGACTAAAGGAGGCCAGGCTTTCTGCCAAATTCTGTTCTTGTGAAAAATCAGTTAGCCCATTCTGACCAGACATATAAAATAGTCTGTAATAAATGTTTCCTGAAAATGTCAGGGGAATTTTTCCATCTTTACATGCTAAGGTTATAAGAGAGTCATTGAAGCACAGAATTAGTCATGCAGGCTGTGGAAACCAGCTATCTAATCAAGCCAAAAAAACAACAAAAGAGAAATGCCCAAAAGCTCTGTTCCCCTTCATCTATGTTCCTTTCTAGTTGTTGCAAAGGTCAAAGAGTAACTTCATAAATCTGTTTGATATGCTGAGATGAGACTGCCACAGAATCTAATTGCCTGGAAAAGATGGTTTGATTGATATCTTCAGAAACACATACAGCTTCAGTTAGACAATCATTTCCACCCCCAGAAGGATGCCTGGAAATCAGACTATGGGTGCCAGAAGGGCCTCAGCATTGTCTGAAGCAGGAGGAGACTGAGTCCCTTGTGGTTAAGTAATTTATTTACGGGAATATAGCCAGTTATGAGCAAAATGAGGTATTCTGATATTAGGGTCATTTTTCTTTTCCAGTTACCAGTGGTCTTCAGACTGTCATTCACACGACAACCTCACGAGGCATATATGGGCACAAATGAGCTCATTTTAGGAGATGCAAGTTTCAGATCCCCAATTTCCAAATGTGTATTCTATAAAATTGAGCTGTGTGAGAAAGCACTTTGAAGCAGCATGTCTATTCTTTCTTACTCTCCCTCTCCATTCTTCGCCCCTTCAGCAAAATCAAACAAACAACAACAAAAAAAAAAAAAAACACAATTTTCAGCCATACGACGGATGCAGCAAACACAAGGTGCTAAAAAAGGGACAATTCAACATTCTGACATCTTCAGAGCTTCCCTGAATAGGGAAATATAACTTCTGCCCCGTATTTATCATTAAGAGAAGCATTTCCAGGGGTGCCTGGGTGCCTGAGTTGGTTAAGCATCCAACTCTTGGTTTCAGCTCAGGTCATAATCTCACGGTTCGTGAGTTCAAGCCCCGCATTGGGTTCTGCACTGTCAGTGCAGAACCTGCTTGGGATTCTCTCCCTCTCTCTCTCACCCTCTGTCTCTCCCTCTCTCTGCCCCTCCCCACTCACAACGTGCGTGCACTCTCTCTCAAAATAAATAAATAAACTTTAAAAAAAGGAGAGAAGCACTTCCAATATTTTACTCGTATGACCAGTATTTATTAAAATGTACAGTACACACACATATGTTACTTTGATCAATTGTGAACCCATAATAATTATAATGATAACTCAATCCAAGAGAAATTTGTTTTGAAACTTAGAGCATTTGGAGTCACAGGCAATAATTTTTGTTTCAATGTTTCAACATATTTTTGTTGCAGAAAAATTTTATAGGTTGATCAATAAAAGACCTCCAACGTGAAAATATGTTACAATGAAAAAAAATTCTTATTGTGACGGAAGAAGAACAGAAATGTGATTTTTAAGGTAGAAATATGTGAAAGAGAATTTTCTGCTGTTAAGTAAAAGCCTGTTCGTATGTGCATTTCTTTGTTTCATTAGAGGATAGTGGGTATCAGGTGACTGTGGGATCTATGCCATTGGATTAATTTAAAAGAGTAATGCATTATTTTATATTATTTACAATATGTTCAATATTTATAATGTATATGTATACGTGTATACAAACATACACACAGCATTATACACAACATACATATGTGTACATATAATAGTTGTGTCCTCTGCAATTATTTAAATTTATGAGAAAATACTTGTAAGTTAACTTAAGAAATATGTAAGGGGGTACATAATTCTTCAAAATACTTTTAGGGCATAAAGGAGCAAAAATCAGAGCACCTGGGTGGCTCAGTGGGTGAAGCGTCTGACTTCAGCTCAGGTCATGATCTCACAGTTCATGGGTTCGAGCCCCACATCAGGCTCTGTGCTGACAGCTCAGAGCCTGGAGCCTGCTTCGGATTCTCTGTCTCCCTCACTCTGCCCCTCCCCTAATTGTGCGCTCGCTTGCGCCTGCTCTCTCACTCTCTCTCAATCAAAAATAAAGAAGTAAACATTTAAAAAAAGGAGCAAAAATTGTTTATGACAATTGCTTTTTACTTTCTTTTTGGATGAGCAGTAGAATAGGTAGGAAAGAAAGAACACTGGCTTTGGAAGCATACCGTACTATTGGGCCAGTATGTCAAGCTGAGTAGGCTGTTTGTCAACAGAGACCAGCTAGATTCCCAGCAAACCATTTCTTCTTCCTGGAGACACTGCTAAACCACATTTCCAACACTCTACATCTGGGTAAAAAAAAAAAAAAAAAGGTCTTTTCTATATGGATAAATTCATTTACTTGCCTAACAAAGTTAGACAGAAATTTGCCTTTTAAAAAAGGACCTTTTCAGAGCCTTCAATAGGCTAATATTTAATTAAAATCCTAGCATCCCACTAAGCTTATGTACAAATGGCACCCTTTTCCCCAGAGTATATATTTACATGTGCAGACAGCTGGATTCCTCAGAAGCATCTGAAGATGCCCCAGGCTGTCTTCTCTCTAGACGTTTCCTGCTGCTGCTCCCTTTGTAGTGAATGCACCTCCATTCTCCCGACCTGTCTCCCTGGGTCCAACACTTCCCTGTCCTTCAAGGTCCCTCTCTATCTCGTTCATGCAGCTGACCTTGGAGCCTCCCTGCCAGCCCCAATCTAAACCCGCCACGGCGCTGCTCTGCCTCCCACAGCATCTCCGTTGGAGCCTTCCTCACATTCTACCTCATCTAATTGTGCCATCACATCTTATCTCCTACACTAAGTGGCAAGGTTTCTGAAAGCAAAACCAAGTATCATTTATCTTTGTAGCTACTCCCCCCCAAACATTTATAATACAACATATGCTCAATAATTGTTTTACTGTAACGACTGACACTTGAAAACATAAATCAACCCAGCTAACTTCTAATGATCTACCTAACACATATGGTCTGACTTTTCCATTTATTGGGTGACCCTAAAATTTTGCAACATTCAGTACATGCTGGCATGCCATGATAAGGCCAAGTTTCCTTGAGCAATCACTGGCAAGTAATGCCTTGGAATATAGGTGAAAAAAAATGTCATTGCCTCATTAATTCAGCTAAATATGTTTCTGGCCAAGAAGTCATTTCTTGAGTCACAAACCTCTTTCTTATGGCACCAGTAGCCACCTTACCCAATGTACTAATGAAGAACTGTCATGTGAAGCAGCAACAAAAGAAAGATCAAGTTCTGACCCATGCTGAGTTTTTGGAACAGTTAGACTTCCTGGAAGCCAGGCCCACATTGCTGGGAATGTTTGTTCTGGCCCCAACTACCCAAGTCTTCAAAAAGAGGAGCTCAAATTTTCCCCTGCCCTTCAATCAGTGTAATGGTTTAACAAATGTTCTAATTCAATAACCCAGTTGGCATTTTCTGAGCATCTGAACAGTTAACTATATGCCCAGCACAATCACCTGTGACTGCTAGCTGCTTTTTAAGAAGGGTGATTCTAACACAAATAGTCTTATAAAGAGATATGCAAAGGGCCCCTGGGCAGAGGCCATCACTTGTCCATAATAAGCATTTTCCCCTTCCTCATTAGAACAACGTCCCAATTTTATTGAGGGCAGAAATGTACCCAGCTAAAATTCTAGATTTCCTGACCTCTCTTTCAGCTATATGTGTCCATGAGACTAATTTTGGCCAAAGACAGTCAGCAGAAATATGGGGTCTTCCAGCAGGATTGCTTAATAGGAGCTGACTCATCCAGGAAGCTCACCCCTTTTGCCATTTCTTCCCTCCTCTGTCCTGGCAGGACTTGGGATGCTGCTGTAATAACTAGCACTCCAATACCCATCTTGAACCATGGATGACCCTGAGATGGAACCATCTTGAACCATGAGATGACCCTGAGATGGAACCATCTTGAACCATGAGATGACCTTGAGATGGGACCATCTTGAACCATGAGATGACCTTGAGATGAGACCATCTTGAACCATGAGATGACCCTGAGATGGAACCATCTTGAACCATGAGATGACCTTGAGATGGGACCATCTTGAACCATGAGATGACCCTGAGATGGAACCATCTTGAACCATGAGATGACCTTGAGATGGGACCATCTTGAACCATGAGATGACCTTGAGGTGGGAGCCTTGGAGCAGAAAGATAGAAGGATGCTTTCTCACTCCCAGATGATCCTATAAGGACACCATACCAGGCCCATCACACCTATCTCTCATCTTCGTTAACATGAGAAGACAAAACCTTTAAGACAAACTATTGATTGATGGTTTCTGTCACAAAGAGCCAAACTGAATTCTTGGCCTTGGTCTGGGAGTCCCCCAATGATTCAGGTGAGGAAAACTTTCCAATATAGCCTCCAGCATGATAAAAACCCCATCAAATAAGTCAGACCTTTTTGCCTAGATAGCATTTCAGAGGCAGAAAATCTAGACGTCTCTGGATTGACAGGCAGATGCCAGAGCCATCACATACAGTTGTACAAGTTACACACTGCACCATTCAGGTCATATTCTATCACATGTGTATGAATGGTCTATGCTGTATAAGTGGCCCTGTACTCACTGTTTAGGGGACAGTGATCAAGAATGGGAGAAGTAAGTGCCAGTAGCATGCAGGCTTGATGGCCCAGGTACATATGGATAGTGTGGTTCCTAATGCAGAGACACCTGAAATAAAGTGTAAGTGTAAGCCTCAGGACCATCTCCAGAAAGGTTCTGGACCAGGGCCAACTAGATTTTAACCTCAGAATACTCACACCTGCCCTCCTTCTTCTCCCTTCTTCCTACACCCTCCAAACACTCACAAACTCGTGTACACACACACACACACACACACACACACACATACACACACACAGTTTACTCCTAAGAAGTCAGCCTAAATGAGCAAACAAAGGTCAGGAAAATCTTAAGAGCAAGCAACTTACACAAAGATTATGTGTAGAAGGAGACGTGTGCGAACACTGGACCAGGGTGGCTCTCCCAGCTTAGCCTTTGTTCAGAGCTTATTAAAGAAAAGAGGATTTTTTAAGGAAACATTTTTATTGGACTTGACAGGGAGCCCCAGGTAGGCCAGCAGAGCAAGAGCAGACTCTGAGATCTGAGAGGCCCCTGAGGATTGAACAGCAGAGTCAGAGCTATCACACAAACAGCACTAACATTTGCTCCAGCCCAAATCGCACAGCTCAGCCTGAAGCTAGGACCCAGAGAGCACATCGGGACAAGAGCAAGGAACAAGGCACATGAGGTCTCAGAAAAAATGTATATCGGCCCAGGTCTCTGTCCTTAGCAGTTCTTGTCTTGGAGACATGGCCTTTGTCACCACAGACCTTTTAAAGGTCATGGTCCAATCTCATCCACCAACCAACCCACCATTCCCGGGGGGGGAAATGAGCTCCGAAAAGGTGATGTGGCTTGTTCAAAGACAATGCATGGTAGACTCGTAACCAGAAGTCAGAGTCTTAAATAATTGCGAGAAACTTACTTCCTCCCCCTTGATAACTGCCACCTAGCGATGCCACCCAGCTTTTTATGACTGCTCAGCATGTGGAGACTGCCATAGACCAGTGTCTGAGACAAGACTGGGTGTGGCTGCACATAACAGAGAAGCTACAAATAGGAGTGCATATTGCTCATGCTATAAAAGAAGTCAAGAGTAGACAGTCTAGGGGTGGTATGGAAGCCATGCAAAGTTGTCTGGAACTCAGGCTCCTACCAGCTCACCACACCACCATCTCTGGAATGTAGCTCTTGTTCCCATGATCCAAGATGCTTGCTAGAGCTCCAGCTTATACCTTTGATAACAGAATGGAGGAAAAGTGAGAAAAAAGATCCGTATGCTTTCTGTAAGGACATTTCTTGAATTCGCTCACAAAATTGATTTTGTTGGCCAAAACTTCAGTCAATCAAAAGGCACCTTCCCAGCTATAAGGAGACTGAGGAAGGCAGCCATTTAATCATTGGCAATATGCCCATCTCCTTAATGATGAAGGGAAGACAGATATTGGGGACAACATGGGTCTATGCCATACCCAGGGCCAGTCATTTAAGTCCCCAATGGAAGGGAATGGGTAAGAGAAGCCACAGGAGTAAATCAAAGACGACTCTGCCCTAATGGCATCTAAAGTGAGAAGAACATGAATTAGCAGCAGGGAGAATGGAGAGAGCTTTTCATGGAGGAAATCTCACAGGCAAAGGCCCAGAGGAGGGGATATTAAAAGCTAATGCAGGAACGCCTGGGTGGCTCAGTGGGTGGAGTGTACAATTCTTAGTATCAGCTCAGGTCATGATCTCACAGTTGTAGCCCTGCATTGGGCTCTGCACTGAGCATGGAGCCTGCTTGGGATTCTCTCCCCCTCTCTCTCTGCCTCTTCTTTGCTCATGCTCTCTCTCTCTCTGTCTCAAAATAAATAAATGGACTTTAAAAAAAAAGCTGATTCAGTAGAAGAAATAATTCTTAGATCAATGGCAATGGACAATAAGCTGAGGAACAAGCTGGGAGGTAGGATGGAGGGGGCATTTGTAACTTTTCGAGACCTAATACCAATACCTAATTTTAATCATCCATTCGACCAACATTTATTAAGAACCCACTGTGTGAGAAGACCTCTGCCTACTTGAGGAAAAGAATGAAAAAGACACCAGCCTCATGGGTCTTAACACTCCAGAAGAAAAGAAAAACAAATAAACAGGTCATTATAGTACAGGCTGATGAGGACTTTACCAGAGAAAGTTCTGTGCTACGTACACAAGCACTGAGAAGAGGCGCCTAATGCAGGTGCACCTTAGAAGAGGCACCTTAGAAGATCGGGGAGGCAGAGGCCACCTGGAGGAAATCTTTAAAAACCCCTGTAGCACAGGGATAGGGGTACAGGCTCTGCATCTGCTTTTCCATGTTCAAATCTTGGCTCTACCTTTTATATTAGCTGTATATCCTGGCAAGGCATTTATCTTCTCCGAACCCCAACCATCTGACAGACAGATGCTAATGATGAGAGTAGCACCTACTTGCTAGGGTGGCTGAAAGGATCAAATGAGATATTCCCTGTGAAGCCCATAGCATGGCATCTGGCATATAAATAAATGCTCTGTATAGATGAGCTATTAATAACATGACTATGACCAGTGTTAAGCTAAGAGTTAAGGGTAAGTAGGAGTTGGTGGAGAAAAAAGAAGTAGATGTCCAGACAGAAGAGATAAAAATCTTCGAAAGACCTGAGTCCCAGAGGGTCAGGAGGAAAGGGCGTCTGTGGGGAGCACTAAGCGAGGAGAAAAGCCAGGCCAGCTTAGGCAGGCCAGGTGAAGGCATTTGGACTTTAATCAAGAGCCGTAGGGAGCCATCAGAGCAAGAGAGCTGATGTAATCAGGCTGTCACCTTAGAAAGATCACTCTGACTGCTATGTAGTGAATGGATTGACCAGACGCAACACTGAAGGTCCTGTGCCAATCAGGAGGTGATAATCCTTATGACAGATAGTGGCGGCTTGAACCAAGATGTTAGCGATGAAGGTAAAACGCACGGATTCAAAGGATGCCAAGGAAGTGGAATCTATAAGATCTGCTCATGATTATATCCCACTTGACGTATGCCCTTGGTACAGCCCCTTGAACAACTGAACTCCTGCACAAAGCCTGGAAGTTGTTCCAGTACCTGTCACCCTGGTCCTTCTCATCAGAAAGAAGAGTGTCACCTAGAAACAGCACAAGTCTTCAACAGCAAAGGGCACGTGTAATTTCTAGCCAGTAGAACTAGATAATAACCAATCGGATAAAAATGATTCAGGAATTTAGAAATACACTACTGGGAGATGAACCAAAACAAATCCAGAGAAAAATAACCCTGCAACAGCCCTCCATGCCTAGGGAAATGCTCCACTTCAGCCCCTTATGGCTTCAGATGAATAATAGCGTATATGTGTATATGGGATGCTATTTGGTGACACCATCATTTATCCTCCAGACTAGGACATTTTTAAGAATGGAAGTGGTCTCTTTGATATTACATCAGGGCAACAGACAGAAAATGGGGCTCTCTGCCAGCCAAATCTAGTTTTCCCCACTACCCAAGTGTGGAGCATTCCTAAGAACTCTTTGATAAACCCAAATGGCATAAAACCAAGAAGCAGTTTCCATTAATTTATATGGAAGCATTTTTGAGCATTCTCAGACCCCAAAAACAACCTCTCTCAGACTTTCCTGACACCTTAGGACGCATTTTGCTAATAAATACACAAAAATACATTGAGATAGGGCACAGACGCTCACCAGACCAGGTCAGAGCTCGGGCGGCTGGAGGCCGAGACAAGACCCTGCCTCTCAGCGCAGCTGCGGCTGCGTCTATCTCTACGTGTACGACGACTGCTGCAAAACCGACGCTGAACACGATTTTCGCTTTTCGTCTTTTGTCGTAAAAATGAAACTCTCCTTTGGGTTTCTTTTCA
Source organism: Panthera uncia (assembly GCF_023721935.1). NCBI lineage: Eukaryota > Metazoa > Chordata > Mammalia > Carnivora > Felidae > Panthera > Panthera uncia. The sequence continues at coordinate 17,278,993 of NC_064812.1, read as the reverse complement.
TTACGGAAAACGGGTACTAACACAGGTCCTTCCTAAAAGCGAAGTGGCATAGCGGGAACTTTCGAAAAGCGGAGGATACCTGTAATTGCTCTCCTTTTTGGCTGCCTAATATTCACCACCCCCCAGCACACACACACACACACACGCGTGCGCGCACACACACACATTTGTGTGTGTGACAACAGTTCCTAATGTCCTTATGAGGAATTACCTATCTCCAATAGCAAGTGGTTTTATTGGAACTGTCAATGCAGTTGCCAGGGAGTGAGCCCATAACGCCAAGGTAGGCCAGCTGAACTCAGGGCTTTGAACTTGATCAGAAATGGAACAAAATATAAAACACCAGAAAAAGGCATACCCACATTCCTTCTATCATCATCTCCTAGTGAGGCCATTGAAACATTCCTGCTTCCAGACCCCTGGTGCCCTGAATATCTGTCCTTTGATGAGCCTGTTCTCCAGTCCTTCCCATCGATTCTGTGAGTACCCGATGCCATTGCAATAAATTCCTTTTCTGTTGTTAAAAATCCTAATTGATACAATTATCCTTGAGTTTTAGAACACATAATTCTGACTCTGAATTTCACATCTGGCATTCACTAACTCTGTGTCTTTGGCTTTAGTTTTCTCATCTCTCAAATAATATTATACATACCTTATAAGCTAGTTTTAGAAATATATAAGATATTATATGCCAAGCACTTGGCTCAGTACCTGGTTCGGTAGTAAGCCATTGGCTAATATGAATTTCCTTCCAACCTTTCTTTCTCTCAGCTAATGTTACGTAGATTTGGTTTTGATATTTCATTTCAATATTTAGAGATGGGGTAATCTCACAGTTTGTGAGATCAAGCCCTGATGCAAGGAGACAGCGTGGAGCCTGATTGGGATGTCTCTCCCTCTCTCTCTGCCCCTTCTCCCCTCTAAATAAATAAATAAATAAGTTTTTAAAAAGTATAAGAAAAAATGTAGATGAATGGGACAGATATCTAATTTTCCTATCAGTAGGAATAGAGTAGGTTCTGCTGTTGTAACAAACAATGGCTTTTAACAACAAAGGTTTATCTCTTACTCACTCTACATTTCCAGTATGAGTTGGCTGAGTTCCTGCTCCAGTTCATCCTCACTCAGTGTATTAGAGAAAAACAAAGAAATGGAACCAATGGGATATATACATAGAGATTTATTTTATTCTAAGGAATTGGTTCACATGATGGTGGGGCTGGCAAGTCCAACATCTGTAAAGCAGGCCAATAGTCTATTCAGATAAGAGTTGATGCTTGTAATCTTGGGTAGGAATTCCACAGGGCAGCAGGCTGGAAAACTCAAGCAGGGTCTCTATGTTACAATCTAGAAGAGAATCCCTTCCTTTATGAAAAACCTCAGTGTGCTGTTAAGAACCTCAAGTGATTGGTTGAGTTCCACCCACATTATGGAGGATAATCTGCTTTACTCAGAGTCTCTTAAGTGTTGATCATATCTTTTAAAAAATACCTTCACAGCAATATCTAGACTGGTATTTGACCAAACAACTGGGCACCATTGCCTAGCCAGGTTGACATATAAAATCAACCATCATACCCAGTCTAAAAAAAATTATCCACTCTCTCAAATGTTGCCTGACGCTGTGACAAAGGGAAAGAGAACATGGCAAATCCTACTAGCTCTTAACATTTTCTACCAGAACTGATATATATCACTTTTCACTCCCCTTTTATTGCACACAGCACATCACAGGGCCATGCCTAGCTTTCATGGGAAGTACAATCCCACCGTGACCCAGAACAGAACCAAAATATTTATGAACAGCCTTAATGAACACCACAGGCTTATAATCTCATCCTCTTGATTTTTACAAAGAATACCATTGTCCTTAGTCCTTCCCTTCCTGACTATACTGGATGAAGCTTTCTGCTATCATAGTACACCGAGATCCCCTAAAGGAAGACAGGACAGGGACAGCCATTATTAATATGAGCATGTCTTGTCGGGTGCCTGGGGGGCCCACTCAGTGAATGGGCCCAGAGCCCCTCCAACTTCGGCTCAGGTCATGATCTCACAATATGTGGGTTTGAGCCCTGCATCAGGCTGTGTGCTGAAAGCTCGGAGCCTGCTTCGGATTCTGTGTCTTCCTCTCTCTCTGCCCCTCCCCCGCGCTCTCTCTCTCTCTCTCCCTCTCTCTCAAAAATAAACATTAAAATTTTTTTTATTTAAATTTAAAGAAAATATATGAGCATGTCTCATTAGACTTCTTACCACAGGGTTATCAGCAATCAGAAAAGGGTCCAGGAGGTTTTGGATTGTCCACCGTGAAGCAGTAATACCTCTTACTCTATATACCATTCTGGAGTCTTCTAGTGCTTTGAAAATCCTATAAGAAAGAGGGTCATATTTCTTGGCAGAAATGGGACAGATGGGAGAAGCATCTAAGTTATGATTTCTGAAAGGATTTTCAAACATCTTTATCCTGCTCTAGGACTTGTGCCAGATTTCCCTCCTGCGTTCATCTAGAGGAATTTTCATAGACAATTTATATGAAACAAGGATCTGTCTCTTGGTGCACAGTCAGCTCAGAAGTAGCCTCTTTCCCACCTTCTGCTTCCAAAAAGTGGATTGGTTGATTTATTTTATCCTGCTGAGGCAGCCAACCCTAATTAGCATCATTGGTTTCAAATAATCTGTGTTTCTCTTTAAAAAGAAAAAGGTCATCTTGCTACAAAATGTATGCAAATGTTGGGCTAATCGTTTTTTGCTTGACCCCCTTGTTGGCAATAGGTGACATTGATAACCCACTGCGAAGGGTAGATAGAGGTGATTCCTCTGCCAGTGATAACATGGCAGTGACACCTCCACGCCATAGGGGTGCAGTAAGGATCGAATGAGCTAATGTTTGTGAACGGCTTAGCACAGTGCCCAGCTGCAACCACACTCAGTGGACAGCTTAGGTTCTTATGGGCACTTCCGCTGTTTTCCTGCAGGCGGCTGCCTGCTCAGGGTTCAGCTCCTAGAGACAGATAATCCAGAGTTTGATTCCTGACTCAGCTGCGCGGTCGTCATGAGACCTGGGCGTGTTACTTAACTCTATGCTTCAGTTTTCTCCTCTCTAAAATAGAAGTGAGCATAGAAAATACCACATAAGATTATTATGTGGATGAAAAATTGATATAAGCAAAGCCCTTAGCATAGGACTGGCCCAGCCTATGTGCATAATACATGCTATTAGCCACAACTAATAAGGGAATCAGGCCCCCGGGTGGATTGTGGTCCCTCTGCTCAGTTCTTTTCAAAACAGCGTCATCCTTTTAGGGGCAATGGCTTTCAAACTCTGCCCAAGGAGCCTACGCCCCACCCCCAAAGGAGGAAGAGGAAAGAGACCATAGGGTTTCACTCCTCCTACAGGCAGAAAAGTTCTTCTTTTATCTGTTCCAAAAATTGAGATGCGGCACACAATTTCTTCACTGAAAGGGTGCTACTATGGAACAGTATATGAAGATATGTTCTCCTCTGTCACGCCTCACCTTCTCATGCTTGGGTCAGATCAACAGAAATAATAATTTGTGCTTGATTCTTGTACTCGTCCACTTATTTATTCATTGTTTTCATTCATTCATTTGTGTCCTTTTTTTTGGCCAGGTCCCCAGAGTTGTAGCCATGAACAAATAACACAGTTCTGGGGCGGGGCACGCAGCCCACTTTACAGCAGGAGAGACAGGTAAGGAAACAGGCTGTGATGCCCAGAGTTACAGGAATCATGATGTAGACAGGTATGTGATATCGAAGGAAAAGAATATCCAAAAGCCTTTGGGGTCAAGAGACACTTCTGAGGGGAAGAAGCCTAGGGGTGTATGGCAGCAGAAGAGGTGGCACATTTTCTAGCAGAGACAGAAAGGCAAGAAAGAACATGGAAATTCAGGAAATGCAGGCTGAGCAGCAGTTGTGAAGGCCAATAGGTAGGACAAAGGAGAAACAAAGTACTTCCAAAACCCAAGGCCAAAGCCCTGCCATCAGGATGGACGCTTCCTGGGGCGCCTGGGTGGCTCAGTCAGTTAAGCGCCCAACTTCAGCTCAGGTCACGATCTTACAGTTCATGGGTTCAAGCCCTGCATCAGGCGCTCTGCTGTCAGTGTGGAGCCTGCTTTGGATCCTCTGTCTCCCTCTTTCTCTGCCACTCCCCGCCTTGCTCATGCACACATGCTCTCTCTCTCAAAAATAAATAAACATTAAAAAAAAAAAAAGGATGGATACTTCCATTGCAGCCGATCAAGTATAAATTCACTTAATGACTTTAGCCAAGGATCTGGCATCCCAACATGTCCCTTCCAGGGAGCAGGTTCCTGAAAGATTCTTAGTCTCTTTAGCAAAAGGACACTCTTTTGCAGCTTGGGTTTAAAGGCACACTGTGGGAACAGACAAGGACAGGCATCCTGGGAGAACGTCTCCTGAGGAGACACGGCTGCAGCTGACACAGCTTTCTCCTGCCTTTCACTAGAGTCCCCGCTCCCAGCAGGGCCAGGTCCTGAATGAAGTCACCGGGCCACTTCGAAGAGGCCTTTGCAAGACTTTCAAAATTGAGCTGTTCCCAGCACACAGACCAGGGCTGAAAATGCAAAATTTGCTGGATGAATCCAAGCCTCTCCAAGCAGGTGTGACAAGTGTGAATGTTCTCAGATTGTGAATGAGGCCATGACTAATTCTCACTTCATCCACCCAGACTCCCAGCCAAGAGTCGAGAGGTTCACTTCTTCCTGCACCTCGGTGACAGGCAAATGCAGGCCACCCCTTGGGAAGGAACCTGGGCATGATATCAAGGTGGAGAAGTGTTGTTATCCTAATGATGTTGAGGTAATAATAATTACAATAATAGTAATAACTAACATTCACCAAGCACATACTCTGTGCCAGGTGCTGTAATAAGCACTTAGCATAAATTAAATTAACTCATCACAGGAACTCCATGGAGCCAGTAACACCACTACCCCAATTTTACAAAACAAAAACAAAAACAAAAACAAAAAGATGTCCAGAAAGAATCAGCGTAGATGATGGATGTAGGAGGTAGAATATTACAAAGAGTTTGCAAAGACTCTAAAACAAAATAAACAATATCCATGCATTACAATGCTAGCATTTTTTTACCAAAATTGACTGCAGAGACCTCAGATTACCCGTCACACAGGGAACTACCCAGAGGCACCTATAACATATCAGGGGAACCTGTATTCAAATGAGCAACTATAAAATCCATGAGAGACGTTCAAGAACAATGCTTTGGCTTTCAGAGAGAATCTATCCAGCTAGAAGCATTAGGGAAGGTTTTAGGGCAGAGGTGACCTCTGAGATCTTAAAGAACTGGTAAGATGTCATTCCAGGTTAAGGAACAGAGAGAGAGAAAGCAGGGAGGGGCAAGGATGGAGTATGTCCCAGGAAGAGCAGGAAGTGGATTGTGGGTAGAGGCATGGTTCCCGGGGATTCCAAGCACACCCTCAGAGCCACAGTGGTCTCTGAACCCCCTCCCCCTCCATCTCGGCCTTTTGTTTATTTTACACATTGAGCTTCTACATCATTTGAAGAAACAGGTCAGCTGATTTCCATTTTCAGACTACAGCACCAGAGGGTAGGGAAAGTATTGAGGAGGAAGGGAATGGTAGGTTGAGGAAAGAACACTAAGGGCTTCGGTATGAACATCAAGCCGACTTTATACACGCCACCCCTCTCCATTCTCCACGCTCAGCAGACTAGTGGAACATGTAATTCTTTCCCACCGTTCCCAGAGACTCAGAGTCCTTCCGTAACCAGCACCCCAGACACCAGGAGTGGCACATCATACAGCTAAGCAAGGGAACGTGGGCTTTTTTCTGTAGACAACAGAGAACCATATGGTTTTGAACCATTGTCCCTAAAGGTTCACTTAAGGTATTGCGATGGGGCCATGAATCTGTGGCCAGGCCCCACCTGTAGGCAGACCTTATCTCAGTGAAACCTGCATAGGTGACTTCCTCAGTTCCTTGAGCTCCCCGACAACAACAATAAGCTCCGGATCCACAGCAGTGGAATAAGAAGTGAGAGAGGGCTTTCACAGTGTCCGAAGACCCACCTGGGTGTGATTTCTTCAATTATTAGCACACAGTGTGAAGTGTTCCTCCATTTATCACATGGGTACCAGGAAATTTGGGGATCCAGGGGTGGAGGGGAGTAAAAGCATCGGCCTCATGGCCCATGGATGGCAGCTGAGTGATAAGACCCCTTTGGAGGAGGGGTAGGAACCAGGGTGACATGAGCAGTAAGAAAGGAGAAAGGACTGCATTAAATACAGACTTCACCCACTCCCTTTTGTAGAAAGAACAGGTTCTGGAGATGTAACTTTGCTCTGCTATATACAGCTCTGTGGCCTTGGGTGAGTCACTTCACCTCTCTGGGCCTCAGCCTTTTCATTTATGCCATGAAGGTAATCATTTCATTTACAGGGAACATTTGTTAGTTATTCTCCTTTCTTCTGTCAAGAGCATTCAGATTTTGCTTTGGATACAGCCTTGAAGGACCCGTACATCAAGATGCCTCAATATTCACCCAGTCAAGGAGTGTCCATGTGCTCCAGGCTCAGCCAATCAGACACCCTCAGTCTGGAACAGGGAGCCTAAGCAAAATAACATACTGGAAAGAGTGCAAGACAAGGCAGAACAAAGGCAGAGACCTCTCATCCCTATTGTCTTATCCCAGAGCCGCTCTGGGTCCTGTCATGGTGGGACCCCACCTGCCCCTTTCTAAAAAAGTCCTCTCAATGCCCAGGTGAACCGGAATCACCTGGAACCCTGGCTGATACAGGAAGTGTCAGATGAGGAGAGGGTATGTGGGCAAGTGCTTAGAGAATCTAAAGGAGATAGACAATGCTAGGTGGTGTTTTCCAGAACATTCCATAGTGTCTGCTACCAAACAGTTTCATTACATGATTATTGAACCAAGTTTGTTGAGTGTGCCTCCTGTCCTTGGACACAACCTTCCAGAGGGCGGTTTCTTCTGTTTTGTTTTGTTTTGGGGGGCCTTGTGTTCTCCTGGACAGACCTACTCATCATTTTCCCCTTTGCATCATTTGCAGGCCACGGGGCACTGAGTCACCAGAACGTCTTTATCACACAATGGTCAAAACCCTCTGTCTCTTCTCTCTCTGCTTTACCTCCTTTATTCCAGACACTTCCATGGCAGACTAATATAAAATGAACGGCCATGGGAAAAAAAACACTTTCACCTTCAGTTCACACCAGAAGTCCGTGGGATATTGAAAAGTGATGACCAGATGCCTTTGGGGCTTTGTTATTAATCAGCTATGTGACAAGGCAAGTCATTTGCCCCTCCGGACCTCAGTTCTCTCGTCTGTCAAATAAGAGTTCTAAATGAGAAAAATCTCTAAAGATTCCTCTCGAGCTGAAGGTCTGTGAAATGATTTGGCCCCACCTGGCTTTCATGCCCCTTCATTTCATGTGCCCCATCTTCGGTGCAGAGTCCAGGAACCCCGTCTATGCCTGTGCCATTATGGATCTATGCCAGTATTTCTAAAACTTCTTTAAGTTCTGGAATACTATAGATGTTTCACCGTAGATCTTTCCTCAAGGAAAAGATCATATCTTAAAAGAAATAAAACCTCTACAATAAAAAGTAAATCAAACGATTTAGAGATCATAGAAAAGAAATATAGAAAAAAATCAGATTTTATTACAGAAAACATATAACTGAGAATTTTCCCAAATGCTGGTAGCATATTTGCAAGCTGTTCAAAAAAAGAAAAAATGTCCCACAGCACAGAGTTGAGAAATAATAATAAATGAAACTGTCCAACGTTTCACAAATACATCCATCCCTCTAAGATGCCTTGTCAAAATAGATCATTCTATCTGTCTCAACAAGTCAGGCTGCCCTAGTGAGAACCACGTCTCCAGTTCCTGTTGCTGTAGAAAAGGAAGCACTGAGCTTTGAATGGCCTCACACTGAACCATCAAAGTGGTTGGGGGCCCCTGATTTTAGAGAGGGAGAGAAGGGAGCAGAAGATGAAGTATCCTTTATTTACTAGATCTGCATTTCGGGGCTTCCCGTGTGACACCAGGGCAGCCTCATCACCAGGTGGCCAGCCCTTTAAAACCCCTCTCCTCTACTCCTAGGACAAACCCATATGTCAGCACCGCAGGAACAGCCGGGGTCCCAGGAACTGAGCAGTCCTGGCCCCACAGGAGTGGAATTTGCTACCAAAGCCCTGACTGTAAAAGCTGCATCAAGCAAGGCAAGAGCAGAACCAGAGCTATACAGGGATGTGAGCCCTGAGGTTGGCGGAGCCAGTGCTGACCCCTCGTGAGGGCTGTGGGCTGGGTTGCATTATCTTTGGAGGGCAGGAGAGGTTTTTCCTTTGCTTTTGGGTCCCCCTAGTGGAACACTGGCTGGGTCTCCTTAAAGGAGGTGTGTGGGGAGATGGAACCGCCTGGGAAAGTTAAAACCAGCCGCCATGAACTTACGGCTGCCTTTCCCACCACCCTCTGGGCTGTGAAGCCAGCCAAGCAACCAATCAACACATAATTTACTCCTGCTGTTTACCCAGCAGTGCAGGGTGAGTTAAGTGCAGGAAGAATGGGGCATCATCCCTTTCTCTCAAGGTACTCATAATGTGGGGGAAAGAGACAACAAAACGATAACCAGCAAGACAATGACCAGCAAACTATTACACCATAACCCATAATGGCAGACATGTACAGAAGGTCACGTTATAATAGGCGACTCAAAATCAGACTGCCTGAGCTCCTATGCTGGCTCCTTCACTCACTTAGCACAGTGATCTTGAGCTTGTTTATTCAACAAATACATACTGGGCACCTAATCTATACCTACTACTGATCTGGGCACTAGGGATACAGACAAAAAAAAATTATCCCCCCCAAAAAAATCCCTGCCCTATGGACCTTACATTCTTCATCCGTGAAAGAAAGGACATACAAAGCTCCTATCCCATAATATTGTGAGGTTAAATAAAATAACCTTAGCACTTATGCCTGGCACATGATAAAATCTCAGTAGTGCTTGCTCTTGTTATCATCCTGTTGATAGACCCTGGAGTCTTTATTTTGCTTCAGGGTCCTTCCAAAGTTGTAAGTCAAGGGGGAAGCCATCCTGGGCTGGAGTTGAAGCAGCTCAACTTCTTAGGAGTCATGAACCCTAAATGTCTAGAGGTCTCAATTTCCTTATAAGTAAAATACAAGTGGTCAGAGGAGATGCTCAGCAGCCTGAGCAACACTTCTCTAGGAGTGGTAACCTGGTGAGTCAAGCTCTCAGACTTTTCTGGGCCACACTTAGTAGATGAGGAGTTCCCTGTGTGAGAATACATTGTGCATATATCTGTCTGTCCAGCTCACTTAATCCCAAAGTCCCCCCCCAACCCCCGTCTGTCCTGGTTATGAGTCACAGTTATATTGTTCCTCTCCTCACATAAGCATGCTGACCATGGTTCCTGACCCCATTAGAGTGGACATAGTGAAGTAAGATCCCAACATATAGATTTGAACTTGTTCTGAGGTGGGAAACCCCACAGCCTAAGCCTAATGTGTGAGCTCTAACAGAGCTTTGCAGGAGTCACTGTCCCAAGTCATAACAAGGTCGTATCATTTAGATATTTCTCACCTTCAGAACATCACTGGGAAGAGGATTAATTGAATTGGCAAGATCTAGCATTTCTGGGTCCAGTACTCAAGTATCATTACACATATTTAAACCCCATATCTAACCTTAAGAAAGGAATTGGTCTCTCTCTGATATCTTGAGTCCCTTTGAGGCTTTATACTCTAAGACCCAATGTTAAGAGGTCAGGCCTATAGGCAAGAGAAAACAGAAGAAAAGGATAGAGAGCATAATTGTTTTTCAGGGTAGGTTGAACATTAGAAACTGGAATAAATGTGGATAGCTTTCTGTATATACTTAGTAAAAATTAAAATATGGGTCACAGAGAGGCATCTGGCTGGCTCAGTGAAGTGGATGACTCTTGATCTTGGGATCATGAGTTCCAGCCCCACATTGGGTGTGGAACTCTCTTTTAAAAAAATGTGAAACAAAGAGTAAAATGTGACCATTTTAATCAGAAATTGCCATTGAAATCAGAAATCTAAACTCAAGGGGCACCTGGGTGGTTCAGTCTGTTAAGCATCTGACTCTTGATCTTGGCTCAGGTCATGATCTCACAGTTCATGAGACTGAGCCCCGTGTCAAGCTTTGCACTGACAGTAAGAAGCCTACTTGGAATGCTCTCTCCTTCTCTCTCTGACCCTTCCCCACTCGCTCATGCTCTTTCTCTCTCAAAAATAAATACACAAGGAAGGAAGGAAGGAAGGAAGGAAGGAAGGAAGGAAGGAAGGAAGGATGGAAGGAAGGAAGGAAGGAAGGAAGGAATGGAGGGAGGGAGGGAGGGATCTAAACTCAAGACCTAATTCTGCTTTTGTGGTAGAAAATAGAGCTACTCACCTATGTTTCCATTTCTCCTTCCCAGAACATTGGGGAGATCACCCTTGCCTTCTCCCTTGAAGTTAGACGAGGCCATGTGACTTCTTTGACCAATTAAATGTGGGTGGAACAAAATGATTCATTACCTGATGAAAGCCTTGAAGAACCAGTGCACGATTCTGTATGTTTTCTTTTCTCTTCTGCAGCAACTGCAAAAGCAATATAGATATATTTTTATAAAGGCTGAAATTCCGAGCCATCACATGGAGAAGAGCTTCTCCAGCAGGTTTCCCAGACCTACAGTGGATTTTACAGAAGTAAGAAATAAATTTTTATGTTGTTAACCTACTGAGATTTTTAGGATTATTTGTTACTAAGCATAACTTAACCTATTCTGACTGATACAGGCTCTTACCATAACCATATGATTTCAAGTAAATTACTTACCTTCTCTAAGGTGTCCTAATTCATAAATGGGGTAATAATAGTTCTTAGCATTCTTATGAGAATTAAGTGTTAAATGTATCTTCCATGACTTACTAAACTATCAAACATTATGCAAATTAAATAAATTAATTTAACTGAACACCTTCTGTTGTCCAGATACCATTCTAGACAGAGATAAGTGAGATCTCAACCCTATAGGAATTCACAATCTTTGTGTAAATCACTCTGCTTGTTCTCCAAGTATCAAAGGCAGAAATACAGTCTTGGAAAGCTCACGGTCTCAGAATAAAAAAAGACAAGAGGAATCCCTCTCTCCCACCAAAGAATCAAAGGAATAGAAGTGAATGGTATCATTCTGTCTGGTGTATTCAGACCTGCAAAAGGATGCACAAATAGCGTAGCAGCTGCCTGCAAAATGTGCAACAGGTCCATTTAAATTTATCCTTGAACTCCATTCTCTATTTTTACCTTAATCTCATTGATTCTTTTTCTCAATATATGTCTCTAACCTGTAACTCTTTGGCAAGATTCAGGCAGATGATCCTAACTACCAGTTTGACATTGCCAACTGGATGTTTAAGAGCATCTCTAGCTCAGCAAATCTAACACCAAGTTCAGCATTTAGCCCTGAGATTCTAGCTCCTCTTCCTCCTCTGTTCCCATACATCCAGTCTCTGATATTGGAAAACTCATTGTCATCTTTAATTTCTTGTTTTCCATAACCCGAGTCCAAATAATTTTCCAAGTCCCAAAAACATCACCTCCAAAATCTTTTGCTGAGGGTGACTGCCTTTCTCTGCCTATCAACAGACACATCTCCATACAAAAAAGAAAGAGTCTCACTTTATTGCACTCTACATTCTTCTCTAAGTACAGCCCTGATCTTCTGTTATAAAATCTTTAATAATTTTGAGTTTCTTACTAAATTAATTCAAACAGCCTGTCAAACTCAAATCCCTCTACAATCCATTCCTGACAATGTTTCAACAAATATTTATCAATTGCCTTGTGTGCCAGACCCACCTACTGTCTAAGCTCCAAGGATACAGAGCAAGACCAGTCCCTGTCTTTAAAGAGCCTGTAGGGGGCGCCTGGGTGGCGCAGTCGGTTGAGCGTCCGACTTCAGCCAGGTCACGATCTCGCGGTCCATGAGTTCGAGCCCCGCGTCAGGCTCTGGGCTGATGGCTCGGAGCCTGGAGCCTGTTTCCGATTCTGTGTCTCCCTCTCTCTCTGCCCCTCCCCCGTTCATGCTCTGTCTCTCTCTGTCCCAAAAATAAATAAAAAACGTTGAAAAAAAAAATTTAAAAAAAAATAAATAAATAAATAAAGAGCCTGTAGTGTCCATGGCAATACAGCTCTCCAATCTCCTTTGGGAGAACGAGAACCTACTGCAAGGAACATAGTTTCCCTCCATGGATACTGTGAAACCCAAGGGTACTCCCAGCCAGTGGCCAAGCATGACTGGGGTACCAGAGCCAGCCCATTCCTACGCAGTGTGGGGTTCTTCTAGTGAGCAACTGTGGCTCAGCATCCCTCCATTGGCCTGGCCAAAATTCTCTCAGAACCATCCTATGGTCTTTGGCTTTTTCTACCCATCCTTCCCTCCCTCTCTCCTTTCAATTTGCAATGGTGGGTACTGTGTGAGAAAGGCAGGCACAAAGTGATATAAAGGAGAAGAACCTCAAACTGAGTCCAGGGAATGGGGACTACAGGGACACTAGGACATGACACCAGACTGAACCATGAAGGATGCAAAGTTGATTTCATTTGCCTCTACTTTGTTACTAGCACCCTACACTCAAATATAGCTTATAAATGAAGAGGCTGAACTTTTGTTCCATATACCCACAAATTTCCTCTACCATTGTTGACATTTTGAGGGAGCAATAAATAGCTCCGTGTTTCCACATTTGAATTCTAAATTGGAAAATAAGAGTTCTAGCTGAGAGTTCAAAATACTCCCTCTACAACTAAAAAGATGGGAAAATGAAGCTTCCTGTGAGAGCCAAATGGATCTGCTGGCTGTACTCTCTTCCTTTGGGATCTCCTGAGACCAGTGGTGGACACCACCGGTGGTAGACAGTTTAGGTTTTACTTCCAGAAGTTTCTGAAATGGGTTAGAAAAAAACGTGAGTGAACCAAGTGAACCAAGTGGACGTATCCATCCTAATGCAGCAGCTGGGGTGGTTAGGACAAACCTTCCCCCAGAAAAATTAAGAGGAATACCTGCTGCCTGAGGGAAGCTCATTCCCAAGGGGAAGAAAGGTAAATATGACCCAGACATGCCCAGTTCATTCTTCCCACAGCTCCCAGTCAGACAAATCACCCTGCCTCCCCCGCAGCAGAGAGAGAGCAGAAATCCAATTGAAGTTCTTTTAACACAGAAGGAAACATCAGAAGTGGGGAAGAAATGTTCTCCCCTTTCTTTAGCTTTTTGCTGTCAACTCAGCCTGCTTCATTGTTTAGAAAAAAAAATTATGTTTTATTTATTTTTGAGAGCAAGAGAGACAGAGCACGAGCGGGGGAGGGGCAGAGAGAGAGAGAGGGAGACACAGAATCCGAAACAGGCTCCGGGCTCTGACCTGTCAGCACAGAGCCCCATGTCGGGCTCCAACTCACAGACCGTGAGATCATGACCTGAGCTGAAGTCGGATGCTTAACCAACTGGGCCACCCAAGTGCCCCCAGCCTGCTTCATTGTTAAGTCAATAGTCAACTACAGTGTAGCAGTGGCTCTCGGGAGGAGATCACCATAACAGGAGACTGCACCTTCAGTACCAAATGGCACTCCTGGGGACCACAGATGAGTGGTTTACACATTGCTTCCAGAAGGCTCTGAAATGTATCAGAACAGAACCAAATTCAATCAACGCCAGACCCAAGGCTAAAAATTCCCTCTCTGTTCCATTTTCCAAATCACAATATGTGCAGTCATGCTGTCCAACACAGCATATCCAAGATTCAACAATGAGATTAAATGACACCCTTATAATGCACCAATAATGAACTACATGAAGACACTCACATAATGAATGATTATAACCCATAGATATCCCATTATCAAATTCTTAGAAGAAATACACATTCAAAAATCAAATCCTCCTAAAAAAGATCAAGTCCTCCTGAAAGTTAACTCTAAAAATGTTCAAATCCAAAGGAATTAATATCCAAAACCAAATTATTTTGTTCTTGGGTGATAAAAGCCTTGTCTCCTTGATTTCTATTATACTGGGCATGTATATTTCTAGCACCTGACATGCGTCTGTCACCAAGACATCAATAACATTTTGTTTCATAAATTTATGAAATGAATAGGTACTCACTGCTATAGAACCAACCTAGCTAACTTCCACAGCAAGGTAAGAGCAACCAACAGAATGGTAACCGAATGGCATTTCTGTTTATCCTTCTCTCATTAAATTTAATTATTTTAGGAACTGCTTCTTTGATTATAATCACTAGCAAATGAAGCCAGGCTGCTTAGCATAGCTCCTGGCATATATTAGATATGCAGTGTTATTTGGATTGGATTCTAATTTCACAAATCTTATATTAGGTAGAAGCAATAAGCATGATCAAAACCTTTCACCATTTAGAAAAGCTAAAGCTACTTGCTTTTCATTTTTGCAGCTCCAGGGGGTGGGGGGGGGGAATGATTTTTTACATCAATAACCAAGAAAATAAAGTCAGAGGCTTTTGCTTCTGCTTGATCCTTTCCTCGGGCCACCTCTTCAGCTTTCACTCTTCCCTGTCTCCCTTGCCCTCTGAGCAGCTTGCTCTTCGCTGGCCTCATCCCTCTGCCCTGGCACCTGCCAGAGAAGGAGCAGATGCTCATCTTGGCCAGTCATGCTTGACCACAGCAGGCATCCTGCTCCTCTCCCCACCCCCTGCAGCCTGTGCATACCCAGCCATGACATCAGGGAACTCTGGGAGCTAGAACAAACCCTTCCCGAGTCAGTCAGATGTAGGCAGATCTCCAGAGAGTCAGTCCCAACACTCTGGCACCTTCTGGTCTTCTGCACCCAGGAATCCCCACTCACATGCTACACTGGCCTCTTCAGTGTCCTCAGACCTCTGACTGCACATTTTCTCTTCCCTCCTTGCTGTGGGTAACCCCCACTACCTCTGCAATATCTCATGAAGGCCTCTGTCCCTCCATCTCTCTGGCTGGGCTGTTTCCTTGGAGAGGACAGTATAAACTGAGAGCAGTAAGCATGGGAAGCATCTCTTCTGAGGAAGAGGCATGAGCTCCCTCTGTCTCAGGAGCTCCACACTCCCACCTGTGCTCCAGCCACCTCTTCTCCCAAAGCACAGCCTTCCCTCCTTTTCCGAGCAAGCTTCCTTCATCCTTTGCCCAGGCTTTCCATCCTCTCCTCTAATCCCAGTACCGTTTCTACCTCTCCAAATGCCTACCATCGACCAAATAACCCCTCCCCTGTAATCCCACAACAGTTTGCATTTGTGTATTGATCAGGTTCCTGGAAACAGATTTTGAGATGGAAATTGACATGTAGGAAGTTTTTTGGGGTATGCTCCCAGCATCGACACCTAAAGGAGTCAGGACTGGGCAGAGGAAGAAGCTGACCTGGCCATTCAGATCTGTCCCAGTTTGAAACGTGGGGACCAAGCCTTTGTAGCTTGTATTGCCCAGTCATGGGCTGCCCTTGGAGACAGAATATTATCTTGAGTGAAGCTGCTTTCTTCCACAGAAGGCAATTTTTGGAGAGAGTCTCAGCTGAGAGCCACCAGCAGCCAGCACTCCCAAGAGGGAGGAAAGAGTGGCCCGGTCCTGGAGGCAGATCTCCGTAACACACACTGCTTCCACTGCACACTTACCACGTTAACATGCAGCATCTTCCCCCTTTCTTTCATTCCACAAATATTTATCAAGCATGCAGGGCCTTGGAGATGCACCAGTAGGAGCTCTCTCTAGACTGACAGTCCACCAAGAGCGAGAACCATCTTTTTTCTCTCTGTCTCTATGGGGCCTGTGCCTGATACATAATGATCACACAATAAATGGTTCCTGCTAAGCGAATAACAATGGGATTGAAGAGGGCTGGGTAAATGAGACTTCTTTCCCCACCAAGGTTCCAAATGATTTGAGAGCTGGATGAGATCAGACCTAGGGAGGCTGAAATATCACCTTTATTACTAACAACAGGAACTACTGGAGAATGTGGGAATATATAAGAAATAGGAAATAGGTAATAGGAAAACTCAGAGGTAGGCAGACTTTTCCACCCAGTCCTGGACAGTATTAGAAGACCACAGGCCTGCCCCCAGGGACATGGAGGGACAGAGAAGGGCGATCTTCAGTGAGAACCAAAGAAATAGAAAGGCCGAACTGAGAACAACACCGAGTTGGTTCTCCTGGAATTTATGATCAGAAATAAGTGCCCTCCTTGCAAACTGAAGGACAGGGAAAATCCAGAGTATGAGCCTAGTGATACCACCTCCATAGTTGAGCAGGCACCAAGATTAGGGAAGCTTTTACTCCTAATGTATAGGTATTGAGTGGACTAAATTCTGAAAACTTTCTAGTCCCTGATTCCAGTTATTATGAAAGCCAGGTTCATCCATGACCCTCCCATTTTCCTGAGCCGATAAACTCTTTTGCTGGTAAGCAAACACTAACAGGGTTCACCTGCACGCTTGAGTTCTCATGAAGATAAGAACTTTTTAAAAATGTAAACATGGAAATAGAAAATCACATGGTTAATTAGTTTAGGCTTAAATGCATGGGTAGTGAATTTGCAGTCAATGATTGACACAGCCTAAGTGGTTACTTTAGCAAGAAACACTCCTCCAAGTTCCTGTACTGGGTACTGGGTACTGGGAACAGTTTCTCTGCGACCCATGTGAATCTCTGGTGTGAGGCACATGGCCAAATGCCAGGGAGGGCCACCTTCACGGCAGTGATCGTATAATACTCTTGACAGTATTACAGGATTGAGAATTGGCAATACTCAAATCAGAATTAAACAGAGTGAATTCAGTTTGTGTGTCAGGAAAAACAAAATCAGATTTCTCCCCAGCACTGTACCGGCGACCAAAGGAGCGTCACTCGGTCCCAGAAGAATGAGAAAATGAAGTTTGTACAAGGCCTGGGGCAGAGCAGGAAAGCAACATGGTTTCTAAGCACAGTTCCAAGCCTGAGGAGAATCTCAATTTATGGACTCATGACAATGGCTTCTCTGCTTACAATTAAGGTTGGCAAAAGTTAACGTTGGCTTGGTTCAATGTTTGGGGAAAGCAGGTAGTTTCACAGATTGTTCGCTTAAATGGCAAGCTAGAGCTTTCATTTCCCAGAGATTTGGTAGCATTCACATTCCGGTACTTTCAATTCTAGCTGGAAGGGGAACTTCTGGGATGTACATTGCTCCTTGGCTCAAATTAAATCAATCCAGGCCTATGACACCTACTAGTTAGAAAGCTCCCTGTGGCACACAGCTTTCTAGAGAATTACACACAGAGGGGAAGGCTACACCCTTGTACCTTCAGGCAGTGTGCTGAGAGAATTAATATGACTACATATTAATAAAGTGCAAATTAAAGTGAGTCACATATTTCTATCCTTATGGTGAAAGACCATACCGCACGCAATCTTCTCTCGGCATACTTGTCCCCTTCTGGAACCTGGTTCTAACCATGACCGTGTCTTGAATTAGTTCCAAAACCTTTGGGCAAATTGCTCAGCCTCTCTGGATTTCTCATTTCTACCATTTATAGCATCTCTCTGACAATGATAGCTCAAGTCTTTCTATTCTAATATATTTTTTAAAAGACATGAGATGGGGTTGTCTCTCACTGAGTATAACTACTAGTTAAATGAAATAATGAATAGGTGAAAGGAAGAATGATTGGAGGAACAAATACCTTACTAAATGGAAGCTCAGTAACTTGAGAAGAATATCTCTGCCCACATAGCCATTCTCCGTCAGGTTTCTGTAAGAGAATTAAGGCTTAATGTCCTAAGGCATCCACTGTAGCAGTGAATTAATTTCTCTATATTAACTTCTCCATCTATAATGGTGCTAACTACGTACCAACTTTGGGAGAATTGAGAAATAGTCATTCACATCATTGTCCACATTCTGTAGTCCAGTTGAGAAAGGTTTTATGATTGTTGAATAGCCAACAAATTTCTCAAGGAACCAGAATTTGCTGATAAGCCCAGGAACATGCTGAAATCCCCCATCACCAACTCCTACACGTGCTATAAGACCTGCAGACTGGTCCTCCCACCAGCTCCATGGTACGTAGCATGGTACATAGAGAA
Organism: Panthera uncia; assembly: GCF_023721935.1. Lineage (NCBI taxonomy): Eukaryota > Metazoa > Chordata > Mammalia > Carnivora > Felidae > Panthera > Panthera uncia. The sequence continues at coordinate 17,260,798 of NC_064812.1, read as the reverse complement.
GAATGTGGGCTCAGGGCACAGAAAGTCTGGGATTTCCCATCTTTGTCCTCCCCTGCCCAAGATGTGCAACCCCCTCAAATCACTTTGTCTCTTAGAGCTCTAATATCCTCCATTGCCCTAGTTTTAATATCCCCCCATTGTCCTCCAAACAGAAACCCCAAACAAGGATTTTGGTGCAAGTAATTTATTTGAGAGCGAATCCAAGAAAGCATGGCATAGCATGAGTTTCTCAATTTTGGCACTATCGACATTTGGGGCCACATCATTCTTTATGGTGGGGGACAGTCTTAATTGAGCCCTATCGAATGTTTAGCAGCATCCCTGGTCTCTACCCACAAGATGCTGGTAGCAAACACCCCTCTAGTTGTAATAACCAAAAAGTCTCCAGACAATGCTAAACGTCTCCTAGGAGACAAAATCACCCTCAGTGGGAACCACGGGTATGGTGGTTAATATGGCATATGGCCCAGATCACCCCTTCAGGACCCATTACCCCAGCAGCTGGGAATGTTGGATGCTGACTGCTGACAAAGGCACCCCCCTCTAGAGATTGTCCTTGGTCAAAAGACCTGCCTCACCCTTCCCCCTTATACCCACTCCCCAGGGCCAGCCTATATCCTGTGACTGGTCAATGCAAGGGCGCAAAGGCCTGACTCCCTTTCTCCAAGGCAGGACAATCATAAAATGCCACCCCAGCTCTGGAGCTTGCTGTATGATTAGGAGGTACTCTAGTACAACTACATCATAGCTGATGCTCTCCCTGTGCCCAGTTCTGCTCCCTAGCTTTTCTACAGGTGCTATTCCCAAATGCATTTTCCAATAAAACTTCTACATGCATATCTCCACATCAGAGTCTATTTCTGGGGAACATGAACTAAAACTTATTGTCAGGAGGTGTCCTAGGAAGTTGGTTCCAAAATGAAATGTGGGGAGCTGGACCCCCTTCTAGCTAGCTGACAAAAAGTACCCCATCAGCAGTCATCAGTGGAGAGCACTGGGAGCCCCAGCATGTTGGAATTGCAGTTGTTAAACATGTAATTGCTCCAAATTGGATGGGATCCCTCCAGAAGGGAATGTGCTAGCTGTGAATATATAAAGCATTCAGCCTGCACAGGGCCAGAAAAGTAGTCATTCTAAGTACAGTGGACTCAGATGGCTGCTGCTCCTTGCTAAAAATGCATTAGGGAGAGACAAGGAAAGGCTGAGGTGATTCATCATCATGAAAAGGTAAGGAGTGAGGGTCATAGTGCCACCCTGGCATCAAGTAAAAGGAATCTCATCTCCTGCCCTCTTTCTGCAGAGGGCAGAAAAAAACTGAGCATCAGGCCCAGGACTTAATTATAAGGTTGGAATCCCAACCGCAGCAAGGCTGCTGCGTCCAGGTTTGTGCTCTGACTGGGAAGGAATGGGACCTTACACTTGGGTGGTGACAGCTGGACCAGTGCACCCAGAAACCCTGAACCATCATATCCTCCTGAAGCCTCTGGGCCTGAAGAAGTAGCCCATCCCTCATTACACACCCCCAGCCCTTGCTACAAGGCAGCTTGAATACAGAGGTCTTCACTTGCAAGACAACACATGCCTTCCCCGATCTCACCCCACCTCCTCTGCTGGCCACCAGAACAATAAGTGGCATCCAGCCACCATACTGTCAGCCCAGGGAAGGGCTGAGCCTGCTACAAGAGGCGCACACACCAAAGAAGGTGCCGGAAGTAGCCAAAACGCACCAACACAAGCCAGGAAGGTAGGCAGAGGATTGGAACACTGAATATGTCCGAAGGGGACGGGGTACAGAGCTGGATAAGGAAGAGTTTATTGACATGGTGAGATGGTTTAACACCCTGACAAGAGCGGTAGGGGATGGCACAGAGGTGCATCTTGGATGGCTCTCATAAACTTGGGGAAAGTGAGGTAGTGCGGCAGAAATGCCAGAACTCCCGCAGCCGCGAGCAGAGGCAGGCGTAAAAGGCTCAGAGAATCAGGCATGTGGGGGGGGGCAGTTCTACTGCTTACGGTGGCACACCCTAAGGTGACCCCAGTGAGGCACACCCTTGTATAATCCCCTCCCCTAAGCACAAGCAGAAACTGCAACTTGCTTCTAGCCAACAGTGTATGGCTGGCAGAGGTGATGGGACAGTCACTCCAGTGATTCTGTTAACATATAACAGATTCTGATCATATAACATCGTCTCAGTGTCTCGAAGGGAGAGGTGCCACTGCTGGCTTGACAAAGGGAGCTGCCCAGGCAGCGAGGAAGTGCAGACCTCCAGGAATTGGAAGCAGGCCCAGATGACCGCCAGCGAGAAAATAGGGACCTCGGTCCCACAGCTGCCAAGACTTGGATTCTGCCCACTACCAAATGTCCTAGAAGAGGCCGACAGCTTGCCTGCAGCCTTGTGGAACCTGGAACCAAGGACCCAGTGAAGCCATATTCGGACTCCTGCCCCTCAGAAACTCTGAGATAATAAATGTAGGTTGTCCTAAGCTATTCAGTTTGCGGTGTTGTTATGCAGCAATAGATTACTAATACACTCAAGGCTGGGAAACTCACAGCCAGTGATGTCCCATAGGAGGACCCAGAAGACACCTCATTTACCAAAGCAATAAGAAGTATGTGGGGCAGGGCACCAGCATTGCCGGGAAGCTCGATAGTGATTATCCTCTATGGGTCATGACTGACGCTGCGACAGACCCCTTAACTGCCAAAAAATAAATAAAATAAAATAAATTTGACTGAGTCTTGAAAAACGGAGGCCATGTGGCAATGTTGAAGCATTAAAAGCAAAGCAGTCACAATTATCATAATGAGTGGCAAAGTTGAAATGTCACCCTCTAAATATTCCCCTCTGCTGGCTTTTTTTTCCTTCATATAGGTAGAGAGAAAGGAAGGGAAAGATTTCTAAATCAAATAGCAAAAGGATATCACAGCCCATAAAAGGTAAAATTTACCAGTTAATATGCGCACGCAAAAAATGTTATGGAGGCATCCTCCTCACAAATATTAAAGAGGCAGTTAACAAATGATATCTGCAAGGCAACAATTCTTCTAACTCACCCAACATAAATAGCACTTGCCCTTGTGACTGAGCAATCAGCTCTTTGCAAGACTGTATCATAGCAACATTCAGCCAGAGAACTTCCAAGAGTATTGAAGCGTCCTTCTGGTGGCTACAGTTGTCCTAGGAGCGAGATGGAACAGAAAGAAAATTCTCAGCCAAGTAGTCAGAGTACTAGATCTCAGAGGCTTGAAGCTACCACTAGCTTGATGCATGACCTTGACCAATCTCTTGATTTCTCAGAGCCTTGATTCCCTCACCTATAAACTGAGCACTTGAACTTCATTCATTCATTTATTCTTTCATTCAACAAATATTTGCTAAGCATCTGCTAGACCAGTTTCAGAGCCACTGTGCAGGAAAGGAAGGGGGTCTTTTTCAAGGTCTTTTTCAAATCTAACCGGGAATTTGAAATGGCACATCTATAGAGATAAGGGCACATTTCCCCAAATCAGTATCTCTTGCACATGCCATCCACATGCCATCTCATAGCCAAACCCTTGATCCTATTGTTAATGACCCTTTTGCAACACTGTCTTTCTTGGTAAAAGAGAACACAGTTCAGGGTCCTCCCCTTGCCCACTGAGAAGAGGTCACAGGGGAAAGGAGCAAGGAGGGAGGCATGTTTGACAGAGTTCACTGAGTCAGCCAGACTCCTCCTGTCCCTCCCCAGTCTGGGCTCCTCACCTTCCTCTCTTCTCCAGAGAGGCACACCCCCTCTGCCACTCTGCTGGCCATGAAGCTGATTAGCATTTTGCACTCCAGCAAAATGAGCTTTGGAATCTCACTTGTCCTCTCAGCAAAATATCAGATGGAAGTGGAGCAGATTTTAATGCAAAGGACGATTACATAATTTGCCGAAGTCCCAGCACAGAAATGCCACATGACTATTTGCTTCTTCCCTTTTGTCCTTTTCCCTAGCAAGCCCCAGAAAGTAATTCCACAGCCTAGAACCAAGCCCATGCATAACCTTTGGGCAGCTGAGGATGCTTTCTTCACATGCTGGGAGATTGCAACGTAGCTCCAAAACAAAATTCCTTTTGCTTCTCGTCACTACATTAAGGGGTTGAGATCGTGAGATATAGATAGATAGACAGATAATTATATCACTATATATATGTTTAATTGTGGCCCCCAAATGGCCATCATTTTATTTTCTATACCTGACTTAATTTATTCATAAGCCTCATTCTACAAGGGTGGAGGAACTCACCAGCTGAAGGCTTCTCAAACTCCTCCAGTTGAAAATAGCATCTTCCGACCTGAGCCCCTGGAGGGCAATGCTGGGTCTCACAGGCTTCCTCCTTGATGGATGCCATCTCACCCTGACTGGAAAGGAACATGCACATCTTCCCTAGGGGAACTTCTGGGCTAGGCTGGAACCCTGGAGCCCAGCATAGATATGTCCTCGGGCACAGGAGTCCCTGACCATCCTTTGAGGCATTAAGCTGCCACAATGTCCTGAAGTCTGTGATCATGGCCCTTTGCCTCCAGTTGAGAAGTCTCTAGGTCATTGGTCCTGAATCCAGGCCTCTGCTGGGCCCACAGTTTTTTCAGGCTCCACTTCTCCCCTGCCCTGTTAGTTTCCTAGGGCAAACCAGGTGGCTTCAAACAATGAGGTTTATGCTCTCATAGTTCTAGACGCCAGAAGTCTGAAATCAAGGACCACACTCCTTCCAAAGCTCTAGGCTCAGAGGGAGGAATCCTTCCTTGCCTCTTTTAGCTTCAGGTACCAATGGCCTCCTGGGCCTGTGACTGCATCCCTCCATCTCTCCCTCCCTTCTCAAGTGGACTTCTCTATTTGTCTCAAACCTCCCTCTGCTTTCTCTTACAAGAACACCAATCACTGGCCCACCCTAAATCCAATATGATCTAATCTCTACATCTTTGACTTGATTATATCTGCAAAGACACTGTTTCCAAATGAGGTCCCATTCACAGACACAAAGGCTAGGGCTTGGACATATCTTCCAGGGGCCACAATTCCACCCATTGTGCTTTCCAGAGGCTACCTGAGAGCTAGCAAATCTCTCAGTTACTCCCTTTGCCCTATTCACAGGCCACAGAGAACCAGGGCTGCAGACCCCAGTCATCTGTGGAGACACTGCCCCCTGTTGTTTTCCACGCACACCAGGTGCCATGACGAGGGTGGGCTTCTCTGAAAGGCTGTGCTCTCCAAGAGCACACTCTGGACAAGAGTTGCTTCTGCTATGAGAAGACGAAAAAGCCATCTGGAGTTTCTAGCAAACCCTCCCATGCCTGTTTCTCTGTCCTTCATCTGCCACCTTTCTTCCCTACACTGAGGCTGAGATAGGGAGGTGGAAGGGCATCCCAGACGAGGCATCACTGAACAGAGTTTTGAAGTACAGTCAGGAGTTAGACCGGAGTTGGGCGGGGAGGGTTTTCACTCAGAGAGCAGCCTATACAGATATGAAAGTGGAAGAAATTATGGCAAGAGGTTTGTGCAGCCAGCGCAGGGGCTGTAAGGAATGGAGTTCTGAGAAATGAGGCCAGCCAGATAGGCAGGGGCAGGCCAGCAAAGGCCTTGAATGCCATGCTAGGGAGTAGCCTGAAACCGTGGGGACCCATGAGGGATTTCAAGCAGGGGGCTTTAAACTCTGCAGTAGGTCCCTTCACGTAATTCATCTTGAGGCTGAGAGCTTCCAATGATGATCACCAGTAATTCCTTGCCTCTGTGTGCACACATGATGTACTCCCCACAAAGAGGTGGGGTCGACCTCCCTCCCCCTTGAATCTTCCCCAGTTTCATGATTTGCCTTGTCCTGTAGAGTATGGCAGAAGCGAGGCCTTCCAGTTCTGGGGTTAAATTAAAAGATATCAAGACAGCTTCCTCTTTGGCCCTGAGAAGCCAACTATCACCTTTAGAGAAGCTCAGCTCCCTAGATGAGAGGGAGCTTCCTTTGTGGGAAGAAAGAGGCCAGGTAGAGGAGCCAGTCATGTATGTGTGTGTGAGGCCTTCCTAGACCTTCCAGCCCCACCCAGGTGCCAGATGGATGCAGCTGAGTGAGCAGCCCCCAGCCCACACCACGTGGAGCAGAAGGCCCTCCGAGCCAAGCCCTGCCTGGATTCTTGACCCACCCAGTCATGAGAAATAATAAATCATTGTTGGTTTAAGCCCCTCGGTTTTTGGATGATGGGATAGATAGCAAAAGACCATTGAAACGCATTTCATTTCATTTTTAAAATAACCACACAAGGAAATCGTCTTCTCTTTTTTTCATATACAAGGAAAATCAGCCTTAGCAAAGCTTGAACTTGCTCAAAGACAGGGAGCTACAAGGGATTCTAAGAAACAACCAAGATCTAACTCAGCTTTGACCAGATACAGGGCCCCTGTTCTTTTCACTAAACATGGAGAACTAGCCAAGTATTCAGCTAAAATGTTGGGTACAGACAGCCTCTATTCTGATTCGTCTGGTGTTTGTTCCAATTAGTCAAGGTTTATTCTTTACCAGATATTAAATATTTGGAAGACTGCCCTTGACTGGGAGCACACAATCATAAGAGGTAAGCATCACAACCAACTTCGGAAAATGTTGGAAGTGTTTCAAGTTTATAGAAAATACCCCCCAGCCTTGCTTTCCTGGCCTTACCAACCTGGCTTGCTTTGGATGTATCAGTACCTGAGGCCAAGGCACAGAAGTGACATCTGGTCCTCCCATGTGTCCGTGGTGAATTTCATGCACAACCAGAAACAGTTTTCAGCAGGCATGCCCCACAGACTGAACAAAAATGCATGTGGTAACATGTGCACACTTCCTTTTCCTGTGCATATCCCCCTTTTTCTCCCTTGGTTTCATAGTTTTTGCTTTCGGGTTTATTACTTTGGAATGCCCCTTGGAGTATTGTTCAGAAGCAAAATTACCTCATTTAATTCAATGTATTGCTCTTGGAAGCAGGTTTTATTTCCTGTACTTGATGCAGGACAGTAAACAAGATGCTTCTGTTTTTCCCAATCCTACTTCTCTGCCCACCCCCCACGCCTTGTGTCTCCATGGTGAAGGGGACTATCATTTATAACGTGCCCCATCATTTATGAAGACTTGGCCTGGAGCCTGGATGGAGAGAAACAGATTTCTACAAACATTCTTCCACATACTCACAGAAGAAAAGGCAGTGAACCAGTTATGTTCAGGTGGTTGTATTAAAGTTTTTAGGGAGTTGTTTCTCCATGCTAAGTGACTCAAAGAATAAGGTACAAATTCTTTAATTCCCTGACATTTTAGACAACTCCATTCTGTACATGAGAACCTTCCATTCTATGTAGTAAACCAATGGAGGAGCTAGACTTTGAATCAGAAGGACAAGTGTACTCTTCCCCACCCATTCCAATACAGCTTTCACCCCCAGGTCTCCAATGACATGTCAAAGTCACCAGTGTGTGCATCTGGCCAAATCCAACAATGGATTTTAATTCTCATCTTAGTATCTCAGTAGCAGTGACACCATCGATTCTTCTCTTTGTGAAACACTCTTTCCCCTTGGCTTTTGGGCCATCCCACATGTTTTCTTTCCCTCCTCCCAATTTGGATCTTCCCTGTCTTTTGCTGGGCTCTCCCCTTCTTCCTGACCTTTACATGTTGGCACTCCCTCCAGCTCAATCCCAGCCTTCTGGTTTCCTCTGTGTGATATTCTCCAGTCCTGTAGCATCAAAGGCAGCCTATATGTTGGTGACTCCCAAATTTTAACTTCAACCTTGACATTTTTCTTATTGGGAACCTCAAATCCAATGTCTCCAAAATGGAATTCCTAATTTTTCCTCTTAAAGCTACCCCTCTTTTAGTCTTCTCCAACTCAGCAAATGACACCAAGGTGTTCAGACCAAAACCCTGGAATATTTCTTAACTCTTCTTTCTTTCATGCTTCATATTTACTGAACCAGCGAGTCCTCCCAACTCTGTCCCAAATATGAGTTCTTTTTACATCCTGGACTGCTACTATTTTTGCTAGCTTCATTTTTGCATTGATTATTGCAATAGCCTCCTGTGGTAGACAGTTCCACGGTTTCCAAGCATTCACCACTCCTCATGGTGGAGGATTATACTTCCCCACTCCACTGATGTCAGGCTTAGCCACATGACCTGATTTGGTCAATGAAATGTAAGGGAAGTGATGTGTGTCATTGTCAGGCAAAAGAGCTCATAGTTAGCATGTGATTCACCGTGACCTCTTTTGTCTCAGATATAAGACCAGCAATGTTCCAGATAGCGGAGATGATGTGTGGAAGAGCAGCAAAACATGAAACATTTTTGCCATAGCATAACTCAGCCCATTCTGACTCATACAGTTATCAGCTTGACTCCATAGTTCTATGTCCTGGCCCTCCCCTGCTACCTGCCCAGTAAATTATCCACATAGTAGACAGAAGCCATTGTGAAAGAGTAAATCAGCTCATGTCATTTCCCTTCTCAAAGTCCTCCAAAGGCTTCTCATTCAACTTAGAATAAAGTTGTTTATTATTCTCATCTTGTTCCCTAAGCCCCTTTGTGGCCGAGTCCCAGCCCATCTGACAGCATCTCTTGCCAACCTGCTTCTTGCTCACTTCTCTCAGTTTACACTGGCTGAGATGATCATGTGTCAACTTGACTAGATCACAGGATGCTCAGATATTTAGCTAACATTTCTGAGCATGTCTGTGAAGATGTTCCTGGATTAGCATTTTTTAAAGTTTATTTATTTATTTTGAGAGAGACAGACAACACAAGTAGGGGAGGGGCAGAGAAAGATGGGGAGGGAGAGAATCCCAAGCAGGCTCCACATTGCCAGCACAGAGTCTGATGCAGGGCTCAAACCCACGAATCCATGAGATCATGACCTAAGCCAAAACCAAGAGATGCTTAACCGACTGAGCCACTCAGGCATTCCCCTGGATTCGCATTTGAATCAATAGACTAAGTAAAACAGATAGATTGTTTTCCCCAGTATAGGTAGGTCTCATCCAATTGATTGAGAGGCTGACTAGAACAAAAAAGGTAGAAGAAAGGAGAATTTGCCCTCCTCTGCTTGACTATTGAGCTGGAACATTGGTCTTCTACCCTTCAACTGGGATTTATACAATTGGTTCGGTTGAGTCTCAGTCCTTCAGACTGAGACTGAGTTACACCACAGGCTCTCCTCAGTCTCCAACTTGTGGAGAGAAAATTGTGGGATTTCCCAGCCTCTAAAATCACATGAGCTGATTCTTATAATAAATACATAAACATACATATATATGATACACATATAGAGAAAGAGATCCTGTTGGTTCTGTTTCTCTGGAGAACCTTGACTAGTACATTTCCTTTCCTGATGTTGCTTAAATAAAATATATCTACTCCAAGAAGAAAAAAAAAACAAAAACAAAAGCAAAAAGAGATGGGCTGACAGGAAAATTCTCCTGAAGAATCAAACCAACCAAACCAACTTACCCTTTACAATTCATTCTAATGAAGTCCATGATTAACAAGTTCCACCCACACACACAGAGCTTCCGGTTAGCTTTTAAGCGTCCTATTTTAAAATGTGAGCATAAGCCAGTGATCACCAGACCCCCAAGGAAATTCTCTAACCTGAAAACTAGAGGTCAAATTATTGGCGGTGTGTGGGAGGGGGGTGGGATAAAGAAACTTATATAAACCTATGGAGGAAGATAACAAATTGAGAGGAAATTATCATTAACATCCTCAGAGAAGTAGAAGTTATAGTATTATAAAAACAATTCTATCAAAAATAAAACAATTATAGACCAAAAGAGACTTCTTAGAAATTCAGTTAAATAGAATGAAAATTTCAGCAGAGGGATCAGAAGATATAGTTACGAAAATTTATTGGAAAGTAGAGTGAAAAGTCAAAGGGAAGGAAAATATGGTGGAGAAGAAACTTTAAAAATCAGTCTAAGAGTCCATCCTCTGAATAAGTAAGTAAAGTTTCAGAAAAAGAGAATATGGAAAATAGAAGAAAGGACAATGCAACAAAAATAATTCAAGAAATTTCCCAAAACTAGAGGGCATGAGTTTCCAGTTAGAAAGGCCATGTTAGATACCCAGAATAATAGATAAAAACAAGTCCATACTAAAACTTATCATCATAAGTTTCCAGAACAATAGGGACAAAGTAACAATTTTAAAGGTTTCCAAAAAAGTAAAAAGTGTCACTCAAAAAATCAGAATAACTATGGATTTCTCAGTAACCACGCTAGAAGCAAAAAACTAATGTAGCAATGACTTCAGAGTTCTATAGAAAAAATCATTTCTAGCTTAGAATTCCACATCCAAAAAAGTTATCAATTCAGTGTTTGGGTGAAATACAAACACTTCAGACATGATAGGTCTCAAAACATTTACCTCCCATGTACCCAATCTCAAGAAAATATTGGGAAAGGGGCGCCTGGGTGGCGCAGTCGGTTAAGCGTCCGACTTCAGCCAGGTCACGATCTTGCGGTCCGTGAGTTCGAGCCCCGCGTCAGGCTCTGGGCTGATGGCTCGGAGCCTGGAGCCTGTTTCCGATTCTGTGTCTCCCTCTCTCTCTGCCCCTCCCCCGTCCATGCTCTGTCTCTCTCTGTCCCAAAAATAAATTAAAAAAAAAGTTGGAAAAAAAAAAAAGAAAATATTGGGAAGTTCATCCAAAATGAGAAAGTAAACCAAGAGAGAGGAAGATATGGCATCTGGGAAATATAAGCATCCAAGAAAGAGCCAAAGGAATCTCAGGGATAAAGATGAAGGGAGATCCAAGAAGAACAGCTGCACACTGAACCTAGAAAGAAAACAGTCCAGATCGGAACAGCTTAGAAGAGCACAGGAGAGAAGACCAAACAGATGGCCTTGTAGGAATAGAATACCTGATGTGAGTGAAAGTACCAAGAGGAGATTTAAACAATTAAGGAGAGAGTTTGGGATGACTTGGTGTTAGAAAACAAAGCAAAGGTGGAAAAAAAAAAAAAACAATGTAACTGTTAACTCCAGAAAAACCTAACGGTCATACAAGAAAACAAAAATTATGTCCAGCTGTGAAGCGTGTTTATGTAGATGGATGATATACACATTAATATTAACCTAAGAAAAATTGTGAAGTAATAATAGTGAGATAATGGGAAGGTGGGAAGTCAAGAATTATACACGGTAGAGCAGGGCAGGGGTGGTAAAAGAGAGCTGTCATAGTGGGAAGCTAATAGATACTGCCTGAAGCTGAAAAAGAAAAAAGAGTGTAGTATTGTAATCATAGTATAGAGATAAGGAGATAATATCAAAGTAAGCAATTAAAATCATTAAACATGTTGATTCTAGAAAGCAGGGAAATGGTAGAGCAAGGAGGAGCTACTTCGTTTTAGAGTGCCTTGTGAAATTATTTGGCCCCTGCTATGGACTGGATGTGTCCCCCCAAATTGATGTGTCGAAGCCCTAATCTCAAATGTGATAGTATTTGGAGGTGGGGCCTTTGGAAAGCAATGGTTTGGATGAGGCCATGAGTGTGAGGGTCTCCATGATGGGATCAGTGTCCTCATTTAAAGAAGAAAAACTAGATCTTTCTCTCTCTCTCTCTCTCTCTCTCTCTCTCTCTCTCTCTTTCTCTCTCTCTCTCTCTCTCTCTCTCTCTCTCTCTCTCTCACCATGTGAGGACACAGAGAAAAGTGAAGCCAGAAAGGAGCCATCATCAGGAACCAAATCTTCTGGCACCATGATCTTGAACTTCTCAGCCTCCACAACTGTGAGAAATAAATGTCTGTTGTTTAAACCACCCAGACTATGGTATTTTGTTATGGTAGCCCAAGCAAACTAAGACAACTCCTAAAATTATGTAAGTGCATAACTTTGATGAAAATGAAAACTACATTTTAAAATGATCATGCATCAACAGTGAATTAAAAGGATGGTTTTAATTTGGCTTCCCTTTGTTATGTGCACACATAGACACATAGCACCATTTGGGCAATACATTTTGCAAAGCATCTAAATGCATGAAAATATTTCAGGGAAGTGTTAATGATGGCCTGGGCCAATCTGTCTGTTGTAAATAGTTCTCAGGAAAGTATACTAATTAGAGCTAGGATAGGCAAATGATAAAACAACCCATCAATCAACAGCACTTGCTGCTCAACTATTGAATATGTAGCAATGGATAGTCAACATTCTGTGGGGTAAACAACCTAGTGTATGATAGAGTTTCTGGCACTGAAGATTTTATTATTCAGGGAATGACACAGGACATAAACTTCTGTAAAGTTAAATGACAATACAAATTTATAAATAATGTTTCATTAAAAAGTAAAAAGATGTCACAAGATAATGTATGACCTTTGTTAAATATATACCAGAAACTATAGATGTGTTATTGTTTACAAGATGTGTTATTGTTTATGATGCAGGGAAGGAATCTCAGAGGAAAGATTAAAAGTAGATCTTGAGGGATGGGCTGGACTTGAATGGACAGGGGGAAGGAGTAATTCAAAATGTGGGTCCAGGAGAGCAAGATGTGGTCTGGGAACTGTGCAGAAATTGCAGGGTCTAGAGCCAAGGCATTTGAATGAATCCACTAACTAAACTGTGAAGGCAAACTTTAGCCTTTAGCCTAAGCAAAGCCACATATTCAGAAAAAAATAATTCCATCACCACAGTGAGGACAAAAATCCAATCCAGTATTCTGCTAGGAAGTGTATCCGTCATTTCATGAGATCAAAAAACCCCATAGATGGTTTCTGATCCATGTTATAGGCCCGAATTCCCCGCAAACAGAAATTACCTCTTATAAAAATCATTAATTAGGACATTGCCTCAATTCTATTGTGAACAATGAAAATATGTTCATGGACCTGTGTACTTGGATTAAAGCAGCAGGGTATGATTTATTGGGAAGACTATTCTCCAAGGGAACATAAAAATGTAAGGCTTGCATTTTTATAAAGTTCAAATGCATTACCTCTTCAATGGTTAAATAAACTAAAGTGACCTCCATTCAGACAAATTAATAAAATAGCATGCAAATTAGCAAAAATTAATGTTCTGCCATTTATGCAGCAGTTGGAGCCTACAATGAAAAGTATATAGAACAGTGGGAAGTCAGAAGCATTTTCTATATGTAGCTGTTACCAGACAAACCTACACATATGGTTGTCACTCAAAAAAAAATAACAACTTCTGCTTTGATTTGTTAAGTAATTAAGGGAGACCTAGGGGCAGATATTAGAAGACAACCCACAGCACATCATGAGGCTGAGACTAGTTTATATCCAGTTCCAAAGATCAGGTAGCTGTACCCATTAGTGCCCAGAAGAGGGCAGACAAGAGCTGCTCAGGTGGAATCTTCTTTAGAGGGACACCCAGTTGGTACCAGTCAGGGAAAACCATCCTCTCCACCTGCACAGGGAAGACCAGAATCAGCCCAGAACTGACTGGTGAAAGAGGTGAGGCAGGAGAGAAGCAACGGTGGGTAACATGGACCAAAGTAGCTGAGATAGATGAAGAGCCAGGCCAAGAAGAATCATGGAGAAGCCAAAGAATGGAAAATAAAGACAGACAGTGGCCAGGGGTCAAAGGATCTAGACTCAGGACACAGCAACTCGAATCATGCCACTCCCTGGCTCAACGGCTTTCAATGGCTCCCTATTACCATAAAACAAGCCTGAACTCCTTAGCCTAACTTTCAAGGTGACCCTACAATCTAGCTCTAACCCACCTTAGGATTTACTGTTTTTTATAATCACAGACCCAAGATTCCAAGCAAACAAGAGGTGACTTCCCTCCTCTACATTTTTGTTCCTGCAGTCCCTTCATTCATTCATCCACACACTGAGTGGACACGACACAGTAGTGATGGGAGGGATACAGGATCAGTAAAATGAAGTGTCCACTTTTGAGGAGCCAGAGGCTCAGTGAGAATAAGCAAGGGAGTCAATGGGGTGGAGAGAGGAGTGACTAAATCAGACCATCAGGCAAGGCTTCCTGGCAGAGAGGACTATCTCCCTGAAAATGCCTCTCTCTCCTTTCCCCTTGCCTAAACCTTCAGTGCCTGCTAGAGAGCCATCTGTTGTTTTCACCTGCTGCCCCACCTTTCCACCCTCTTCTCCTTTGGAAACTGCTTCTCATTCTCTTTTCCAGGTGAGCTTAGGTGGCACAGACCTGGCCAATCATATTACTTCATCCTGTTGTCCATTGTCATTGAGTTATCAAGTCTCCTCCAAACCAATCACATTTCTCCCCTGGATTTTTCCCTTCCCTTTTGGCATCAAAGGGGTAGCTCCCTCTTTCTCCTGGATTAGAAACTGTCAGATTGGATTCCAGAGCTGCTGGTGCCATGTCCCTTGTCCCATTAAGGATTCTGAAAGAATGAACTGGAGAGAAGACAGAGAAACCCAACACTATGAAATCCCAGAATCAAGGTACGCTAAATCAGACCCGACCTGTGTTTAACTGCATGTAATAAGAGCCCAGCTCCAAGACTTCACCAAAGAGGAATTTATTTTTCTCAGGTGACACCTGACTGAAAGGCTGGCAAGAAAGATCCAGTTTGCAGGCTCCGTGGTGACAGCAGAGACCCTGGCCTCTCCTGCCATTTTACTCCACTGTCCTCATCACCTGGCCATCCTTCTCATCTGCCAAGATGATTCCTGCATCTCTGGGTGTCATATCCACATTCCAGGCAAAAAGGACGAGCCTCATATGCCAGCTAAGTGTCAGGATTCCCAGAAGTGCCACCTGTACATATCTGCTTAAAATACAGAGAACAAACTGAGGGTTGACGGGGGATGGGTAGGGTAGAGGGGAAAATGGGTGACGGGCCTTGAGAAGGGCACTTGTTGAGATGAGCACCGCGTGTTGTATGCAAGCGACGAATCACAGGAATCTACCCCCAAAACCATGAGCACACTGTATACACTGTATGTTAGCTAACCTGACAATAAATTATATCTTAAAAATAAAAAGTTAAATTAAAAAATGAAAAGAAAAGGGTCACATGAACACCCCTAGCTGCAAGGGAGCCTGAAGAGCTGAGTGCTTTCAGTTGGGTGCACTGAGACGATAGAGAGAATGTACATTGGGTAAGCAGCTGGCGGTGTCTGTCACGACTCCCCAGTCACCACGTTTGCCTAAACGTTTGCCACAAATCCTCCTTTTTCCTTAAGCGAGTTTGAGTTAGGTATTCATAACTTTCTAAAAAAGCCGCGGTTAATATGCCTGCCAAATGCCACCACCACCACCACCTGATCCAACTATATCCGAATAATCTTGCCTTCAATATCCAGTTATAATACATGCTTTTCCCACAGTAGCCTGACAAAGGGCAATCACGGGGACAAGGTTAACCCCACAGACAGTCAAAGCAGGCAGAAGGACCCTGCAAGCATGATGGCTGGAATGCGAAGTCCCTCCCCCTTTGCTTGGCCTGTAGAAGATTCAGGAGGCGGCCATCTTTAAAGCCAACAGTGTGATGAACGTCTACCTAGGCACTGCTATTGACCCTGTTCCCTGAGGGCTGCAATGCTACCCAGGGCATTGCTAGTAGCAAAGAGGTGACAGCAACAGCCCTATTTGCCACTATAATGCTTAAATACAATATGGGACATCTAATTGCTATGTGATGGGACACTATACCACAAAGAAGAGAATGGGGGAGTTCTGTATGTGTACTGATGTAAAACACTTTCCAGAAGGCATTACCGAGGGGCGGGGGGAATTGCAAAATGACATATATAGGAGGTAATCATTTGTGTTAAAGGAAGAAAAAATAATATATGAATAAATATTTGTTCCTGCCTAAAGTATCTCGAGAAGGACATATAGTGCAAGAGATTGGTGCCATTAGCTGCCTCCAAAGTGAAGGACAGGGAGCCTCAAAAACAGGAGGGAGGCATTTCTTTTCCCAGCCTTTACACCTTTTGAATTCTGGACCTTGTGGAATCTATCTAAACCTACTTGTACCTGTTTGGATCCTGTGAGCCTATTTGAAAAAGAATGAAAATATGTTTCTTAAAATAAACACATTTGTGGTCTGTGGTGGTAATGCCTAGTCTTTGATTTGGTTTGGTCTGGTTTTTCAAGGCAGAACAACAGGAAGAAGGAAACTGGCAGTCAGGGCTCGCAAAGAAAAAAAGAAAATGAGCAACCATTTAACAATAAAATAGAAATAACGTATTTTGATTAATGGATGTTTTTTTCACATTATTCTCAAAGCATTTACAGACTTTGGCTCACTCATCCTCTCTCTGTTCCTCTTCTACAAGGTGTGGAAAAATTGATTCAATTCCTTTCCGTTCAGAAGTGAGGAGAGGCGTGAGGAGCCCAGGCTGGGAGCCTGGCCTGCTACTCTGTCCTGGAATCAGGACACCAGGCCTTTGCCCCCACTGCTGCCTGTGTCCAGAACTGCCTTTCTTCAACTCTTTATTCCCAGAAGCCACTCCCATGTGCTTCTCTATTGAAAATAGCTGTTCCTTCCTTTAGAACAGGGGCTAGAAAACTTTTTCTCTAAAGGGCCAGATAGTATTTTAGACTTTGATGGCCACTCGCTCTCTGCAACTACTCAACTCTGCCATTAGGGGGCGAAAGCAGCCTCAGACATCACACAAACAAATAGGCCTGCTGTGGGGCCAATACAATTTCATTTACAAAAATAGTCTGTGGGCTGGATTTGGCCCACAGGCTGTTCTTTGCGGACCCCTACTTTGGACCCCAAGGAAATCTGCCATCAACCAGCATCATGCTGTGCATTACATTTTGGTTAGCGGTTTACCCTTCTGTCTTCCCCCAGATGCAGACTCCTTGAGAATGAAGACTTTTGTCATCCTGGTGTAATGCCCATCCACTAGCCTGAATATCCACTGAACTGGCCCAGAGTCACTCAACCCATCTGCCGAAGAGAGAACCCAGCTCATAGCTTACTTTTCCCGGGGCACGTCTGTCACAGCAGACGCCAGCACTCGCACCCCACTTGCTGTCCCCAGGCCCTCAACAGCAATGTCACTGTCTGCCCCACTGCGCTGGGTTCTCTGGACCCAGAATAACTCAGAGACCCTTCTCTAAATGTTTGGTTGCGTGTCTGGATTAAATAACGTTTAGGGGCACCTGGGTGGCTCAGTCGGTTGAGCGTCCGGCTTCGGCTCAGGTGGTGATCTCACAGTCCGTGAGTTCGAGGCCCACGTCAGGCTCTGTGCCGACAGCTCAGAGCCTGAAGCTGCTTCGGATTCTGTGTTTCCCTCTCTCTCTGCCCCTTCCCCACTCACACTCTGTCTCTCTTTCAAAAAAATAAAATAAGAACA
The DNA here is from genome assembly GCF_023721935.1 of Panthera uncia. NCBI lineage: Eukaryota > Metazoa > Chordata > Mammalia > Carnivora > Felidae > Panthera > Panthera uncia. The sequence continues at coordinate 17,243,497 of NC_064812.1, read as the reverse complement.
TAAAAAATAAATAAACAAATAACGTTTAAAGCTATCAAATTCAAAAAGCAATGTTGCTGAATGTGCCAGGTTTATGATTTTGAACATCATGAAAAGACATTCAAGGTTGGGGGAGGGGGGATGGATGCCTGGGTGGCTCAGATTTCCGCTCAGGTGATGATCTCCCGGGTTGTGAATTTGAGCCCCAGCTGGGCCCTCCCCGCCCCGCACTGACAGTGTGGAGCCTGCTTTGAATTCTCTGTCTCCCTTTTCTCTCTGCCTCTCTCTCTCTCTCTCTTTCTCTAAAAAAGATAATACTAATAAATGTTTTTTAAAAAGTGTTTTTAAAAGACATTCGAGGAAAGAAGAAAAAACTTTTACTTTCCATTGTAGAACCTTGAGTTTTTGGCCATTACATTATTGCTTCCAGTTTATATTTTCGAAGACACACTGAAGGGACTTAGTATGCCATTTTTTAAAATGTGTATTTCAGGATTCCTAACAAATAATTGTTGGCTAACTAACTCTAGAGAAATACAAAGTTGTTTTGAGTTTGGAAATCACAGAACTTTATTAAATCATCTTACCCTCATGTTCTCCTTTTCTTTTTGTTTTCTTTTTATTTCTTTTTAAGTAAGCTCTACATGCAACTTGGGGCTCAAACTCGCGACGCTGAGATCAAGAGTTGCATGCTCTAGGGACTGAGCCAGCCGGGTGCCCCTCTTACCCTTGTTTTCTAAGATTCATTTCTGCACTCGCAATCCTATGCTTCCAAAGTCAGGGACCTCTGTGTTCTGAGTCTTGAGAACCCATAAAGGATCCAGCCTTTCTTTGGCCCCTGCCTACCACGCTCCACCGGACCCAGATCACTGCCTCCTGGACTTGAAGGGCAAGTCTACGAAAGGCAGCCTCCACCCAAAAACACTGTGGCCTCTGCAGCCAGGCAGGACTGCTATTCCTTTGGCTCCAGGTAGGAGGAGGAACTGTTCCCTCCTTCGGCTCCGGGGGCCTCCTCAGCCCCCAGCTCTTCTCTGCGGTCCCTAGACCTAGGAATCCCTCCCCAGAATTTCAGTCGTCCGTGTCCCCCAGCAAGACATGGCCGACTGAGTTTCCTGCTACCAATGAAAATGCAAAGAAATGAAATTCCGCTGCAGACTGTCCTGGAAGTCCGCTGAGCCGCCCACTAGGACTGCCATCCGCCTTCAGCCCCTAATGTCTTAAGGAAACTTCATTGAGTGCAGTGTGTATTTGGATAAGCAGAGGCGATGAGTTGAGGCTTCCCCCAACCTTGAGAGCCACTGGGCTTTCTTCCCTGATCCAATCACTTCTTCCCTCACCTCCCAGCCCACCTTCTAGAGCCTGCATCGGAGTTGAAAAGTACACTTGAAAAGCGACTGGTGTGACTAGGAACCGAGTTTTTACTTTCTTTAATGTAAATTTACAAACTGATACTTAATTCAGTTACTGAAAAACTTTAAGTATGTTTGCAACTACATAGGTGGGTAAATCTGTTTTTTCAACCGCAAATTTCATGAAATTGAAATACACATCAAGTATTTTCAATGAAAATTGAGTGTCCACATTGAGATGTACTGTAAGTATAAGATACATGTCAAACTTTGAGTGCTTCGTACAAAAAAGAAAAAAAAAAGAATGCCAACTATCTCATTCACGATGGTTTATATTGATTGCATGTGAAAATGGTATTTTGGCTATCTTGGGTTAAAAAAATATATTATCAACATTCATTTCAACATTGCCCTTTTTTCACATTATTTTTCTATCCGTCAGCACTGTTCTAGACCCTCTTTCAGTTTTCCTTTGCACTAGGAAACTGTCCAGAAAGTCTGGCCACCCCCTGGCAGGGCTGCCCTCCTGGTGTTCGCAGGATGGCGTTTTCAGAAGAAAGTGCTCACCTTTCTGAGGCTCATTGTGATGAAAGAGGAGAGAAGGGTGGTCAGCAGGTAGAGCTAGCTGGGTCTGACTTCCTGTAGAAAAGCCAGCTCGGAGGCCAGTGTGGCATCCCACAATGGGATGATAAAAGCTTGGCTCTGGCCCTCCAAAGACACAGCTTGGTGGCGGGCTCCCGCAGCCGAAGGCTGAGTGCAGTGGCATTGGTACACGCGGGAGCATCTAACTCAGCCTGAGGAGCAGGGAACTCTCCCCGGGAGAGGTAGCGTTGCAAAGCTGGAGCAGATTCAGACATCTCTCTGCCTAGCCCGTGCGGTGGGTCTGCGTGGCCTCGCGGTGGCCACACCTATTGCTGAGCCAGATGCACGGACCCGGGCATCATTACCCTCTCTGAGGCGTGGTTTCCATCCTGTCCAAGAAGAGGGTTTGAGCAGACTCTACTGCGAAATGCAGTCATTCAACACAACTGCCTGTTTTGTACATGGTGTTGGCAGAGAAGCAGGGCGCAGTCGGGCCGAGGCCAGGCCTTTCTTTACCCTTCTCCCATAGAGTAGGGCTTCCTTGGAGTCCATCTCCATGGCCAGCACCAAGCCCAGGTCGCTTCAATGAAGAGACACAGAAGGGAGGGCGGCTGGGACCGGTAGTGCCAGCCCTCCTCAGCAAGACCAGCGTGGGGACGGCAGCTCTCTGTAGCTACAGCCCTTGTCTCTGGGGAGCACCTCCCCTCCAGGAGACTTTGACTTGGAAACACACAGGATGGATTTGGGCACACAATCCCGGCTGCGAATGCCAGCACTTTCGGAATACCCGGCAAAGTGCTTTCCGGGCTTCTGGAAACACCTGGGAGGAGGGGGTGAGAGAGCCCTGGAGTCAAAACCCAGAAACCCAGCCCTAATGCTGACTCAGCCAACAACTAACTCAGTGCCTAGGATCATAACAACAGCAGCAGCAGCAACAACAACAACAACAACAACAACGTGGTATATGTGTGTGTGTGTGTGTGTGTGTGTGTGTGTGTTACTCACCATGTGCCAGGGGAAACAGGAGTGTAGATAATATGCAATAGTGATGAGAGATGACCTGTTGACCTCCAGTTTCAGGGATCGGGAGGGACTTCCCGACATTTGGGAGACGAAGCAAGTGCAAAGCCTGAAAAGAGAGGCCACGGAGACTTCAATGAGGCATGTCTCCCCTTGCTGACTGCCAAGTTCACTGTCCATCTACCTCCTCTCAAACACCCCCTGCAGCAGTGAGCTGAATCATCTCCACTCTCTGAGACAAAAAGCTTGTCCAATACAACTCAACACTTGATTATTCACACTTACTGTTATTATATTTATTACTATCAAGAACATCTCTTTTTTTTAATCTTTACTTATTTTTGAGAGAGAGAGACAGAGAGACAGAGTGCGAGCGGGAGAGGAACAGAGAGAGAGGGAGACACAGAATCCGAAACAGGCTCCAGGCTCTGAGCTGTCAGCACAGAACCCAACGTGGGGCTCAAACTCACAAACTGCGAGATCATGACCTGAGCCGAAGTGGGATGTTCAACCAACTGAGCCACCCAGGCGCCCCACTATTAACATTTTTGATGGTCTACTGCTATCGTGCTTTGTAAGTGGCTTGTCTCTCCAGCATCACAGTCAGTGAATATGATCGATACTTTCTTGTATTGCCTGCCAGCCTGCCACACAATCTCTGGATTGGAAGGGAACCCAAAGATCATTCTATCCAGAGCCCCACTCTCCTCTCTCCCCAACATGCCTCTGCAAGACCGATGTGCATACTGTTTACCTCTTTATTATGTTTGTGCAAAACAGAATGTTGAAAACAGGTTCTTTCTGCTTCAGTATCAGCTGATACTCCAAAACAAGAGCTGACTGCTTCCCACCTCAATGACAGGTCAGACCACCAGGACTTAGGGTAAGACAACCTGACTTAGTCAGGTTTTAAAAAGCCAATCCAGGGGCACCTGGCTGGCTGGGATGGTAAAGCATGAGATTCTTGATCTTGAGGTCGTGAGTTTGAGCCCCACATTTGGGGTAGAGTTTACTTTAAAAAAAAAAAAAAAAAGCCCAATCTACCCACCTGTGGAAGCTTAAAGTTGGAGAGGCAAGATAAGGGTTGGGGTTAGGTAAGGATTTGGGGAGAGAGCTGTCAGTGTCTAGGCTCGCACACTCCCTGTGGGGGCTCTGTCTTCCCACCAAAAACCAAGGCACAGGGGCTTCAGTGATACCTCTTAGAGGCTTCGGTGCATGTTCCCTGGAAAGTGCAGAACTCAGTAGACTGGTGTCCGATCATGCTGAGGAATCTGAAGGGCTAGTGACTATGGCTGACTAGCTGCACTGAGGGTGGAGTAAGGAGTTGTGTTGAGGGTGGCTTTATTTCCCCAAGTCGTCAGGGCAAAGAACGTGTGAAGGTTTCCACAAGCCAGAACTGACCCAGGAGGTGTGCAGCCAGGTGCTGGGGCAGCAGGGGAGGGAGAAGCGCAGGAACAATCAAAAGAGACACAAGCTCTTGGTCAAGCAAACTGCAGGTGCCCACCAGGAACAGGAGGGGGCTGGCTGCAAAGGACCCATGAAGGAAGGCTCGAGAAAACCCAGGTGGCTAGGACAACACCAGTCGAGTGAGTCTTTTCCTGCCACTTTCTTTCTCTCTCCCTCTTCCCAATTCTGGGGGAACCAGAAGAAGCCCCGAGAGTATGGGGGAAAGGAGCAGAGCACCCAGTGAAGAGAAAGAGACACAACAGCCCTCTACCCCTTCTCCCCTCCACCCAGCCTGATGCAGCTGAGGAAGAAAAGGGAAGAAAATTTCATCTGCGGTGAAAATTGGAGAGTTTGAGCTCTTACACTAGAGTGGGCACGTTAATTACTAAGTGGAGACCAGGTTTTCTGAGAGCAGTGACTAGATGACTTTTTCTTAGATAAGAGTGACCAAAAAAAGCCCTGGGCCTTGCCCCAGTTTTCTCAGGGTGCAGGATAAAAACTCCAGGATGAGCTTGATAGGACAGCAGGAGACCAAGAATACAATTCATTTCCACTGCATCCTGCAAGTACCTTCTTGTCCAGTATGATGATGACATACACCATTTCAAAAATTCGGATCATACTCTATATGGTATCCAAATGTTTTTTCTTCAAAGAATAATATATCATGAAGGTTTTTCCCTTGGAAGAAAATATTCATCTATGAGTTGAACATTCCACCATATGGACATGCCGTAATTTATTTATCCAAGATCTATCCAATGTTTGCTCTTGCAAATCACGCTAAAATCAAATACCCTACGCATAAATCTTTGTTCACATATTTGCTTCCTTCCTAAAGATAAATTCCAAGGAATGGAATTGCTAGACTAACAGAAATTTGTAAGGCATTTTAGCTCAATCACCAAAGAGCACAGGGTCCAGAAATACCTTTTCGCTGACTGGATTGAGTATCCAGACCAGCCCTGCAGAGGCTGAGGACTTCCTACAATCTGTGTATCTTCCCTCACGTGACCAGGGAAATACTAAATGTGACTATTAGAGGAAGTTCTTCTCATGCACAGGGACGTAAGGGGAGCAAGCATCACATCTGAACAAGCCTATTCTTTTTTTCTACCCTAACACACACACACACACACACACACACACACACACACACACACAGAACTCATTGCATATACTTGTGTAGTGTCTCCCTTCCTGGCTCTCTCATGGGATTAATTTCTTGGGGAAGCAATATGGAGTATGGCCAAAAGCATGGATTCTAGAGTTGGACTTGGCTCTTCTGCACAGTAAATGTGTTACCAAAGCAAGTGTTACTTCGCCTCTGTGTCCTGAGTTTCCTCATTCATAGACCTTGTATTATGACTGAATTGTGCCCCCCTCCATTCATGTTTGAACTCCTGACTGCCAGGACCTCAAAATGTGACTGTGTTTAGAGAATTGGTTCTTAAAGGGTAATTAAGTTAAAATCGGGTTGTTAGGGTAACCCAAAATGATGACCGTCCTTAAAGAGGGGTTTAGGGTACAGACAGCACACAAAGAGGAAAGGCCTTTTTTTTTTTTAAGTAGACTTCATGCCCAGCGTGGAGCCCAACATGGGGCTTGAACTCACAACCCTGAGATCAACACCTGAGATGAGATAAACAGCAGGAAATTTAATCAACTGAGCCACCCACGTGCCCCAGAAAAGACCATCTGAGGAGATAACCATCTTCAAGCCAAGGAGAGAGGTCTCAGAGAGGTCTCAAGCCTGCTGACATGGTGACCTCAGACTTCCAGCCTCCAGAAGTACGAGAAAATAAATTTCTGTTATTTAAGTCACCCAGGTTGTGGTACTTTGTGATGGCAATACTAATACTAACACTAATATTAGTTTTAATACACCTTCCAAATTAGATTAATTCCTAAAAGTACTTAACAAAGAGCCTCAAATTCAGTAAAATGCTTCATAAATAATATCATTAGTTAACATTTTCTGTTCTCACCTTCCCGAAAAATTGAACCGGGTTCTCAACAGGGAGTGATCGTTGGCAATGTCTGGAGACATCTTGGTTGTCACAAACCGGGGAGAGGAGTGTCACCAGCATCTAGTGGGCAAACACCAGGGATGCTTCTAAACTTTTATGGCCAGGACAGGTCCCACAACAAAATGTCAGTATCACTGAGGTTGAGAAGCCCTGAGCTAAACCAATCCTGACATTCACCTGAGTGCCAGCTCTTCCATCCAGATGAGCCCCACATCCCTGTTTTGGGGGATCCTGCTTTCGTGTGGCATTTCCCTCACATGATCTCGGAGGCCATCTGGTACCCCAAACAGGTAGGCTTGGGCATACCCCCAACCTCCACCATAAAACATGCACAGTGTGACATTACAGAGAGGAACCTAAAGACCAGGCATATTAGCAAGCTTCTACCACGATGCAGCTGCCTGACAAACAATTCCCAATCTGTGAGGCAAAGAAAATACACATTTATTTATTGCTCACAGCTTTGACAGGTGGCTGGGGTAGTTCTGCATCCACCTGTGGATCAAGTTCAGGTCTGCCTCGTGCATCATACCTCATGCCTCATGCCTCATTCTGGAGCCCAAACTGAATGAACCCCCAGGAACTGGGGCATGTCCTTCCCATGGTGGAAGGTCCCAGAGGGGCAAGCGGAAAGAAAGGTGTCTCCTTCGGCTCAGAACTGGTCCACTTACCTCAGCCCACATTCCATTGGCCAAAACTTGCTGCTGGTTCCCTGTTACCTACAGGATAAAGTCCAAAGTCTTAGGCTGTCTTCAATTTTGTATCGAAATCAGATAGACTATAATAGAAAAGCATTTTTCAGATGTTCGGCAGCACAGGAAAGGGCTTCGTTGTCCAGCTCTTTAGCTTTCCTCTGGTTATGCTTGCAGTTTTCGAATGGGTCCATCATACTATTTCACACCAACAGGACTTTGCGGATGCAGTCTTCCCAGCCTCCCACCCAGAATGCCTTTTCCCAATCTGCACTTGGAGAATTCCTCATCTCCATGTCCCAGTTCACGTGTCTCCTTTTCTGCAAAGCTCCCCAGCCCAACCAGAACTAATTTTTTTCCCTTTGGCTATCACCGGACGTAGACTCATCTATCAGGTCACTTCCCACATGTCATTGCCCTTATCTCTGCACACTTAGGGAGCATTCTACAGGCAAAAACAGTGTCTTGTTCATTCTCAGCTCCCTGGGACCTAAGTACTCAATATTTGTTGAATTAATGAGTGAGAAAGCAAACAAATGACTCAGTGAGTGAATGAATGCATGCATGCATGAATGAATGAATGCTGTGTCCCATTTCAAAGTATGTGCACTTATTAATTTACTCAGACAGGGAATCACCTCCCAAAAGCCATTCTCCCCTTCTTCCTTATGATCCAAAACCTAAATTTTAAACTGAGAACATTATCATTCACTTCTCAACCTCCCTTGCAGTGAGGGTGTGCCTATGAAACTAAGTTATAGTCCATGATATATAAGCTGAAATATTGTCTGTGACATCTTGAATGGCTTCTTAACAGGAAAAGGACAGCCTTTTTCCATTCCTCCTTCCTGCTGCCTAGAATTTAGATGTAATGGCAGAGCTTTGGCAGCCATCTTGGACCATAAGAATGGAAGGTACACATGACAGAGCAGAAAAATAGAGGGCATGTGGGTGCCTGACAATTCACGGAGCTGTCTTAGCAGCCCCCCACTACTTACCTCCAAAATTCTTTTACATGAGACAATAAATTCTTATATGTTCTAGCCACTGTAGTTGAGCCTCTTATTAATAAGTAAAATGAATTCAAAAGCACATTCAGAGGTTCCTGAGTTTTCACTGGTTAAACACATTTTTATCTCAGTACGATAGACATTCACTTTCCTATCAGTGGTTCTGGCATTCTCTACACAGTCGTAAAGAACTGTCGCAAAATGAAATCCTCTCGTATCCAGCTCAGTCTTTGCATTGCTGCTACCATTCCCTCTTTCTACTGAAAACTCGGGGCGGGAGAGTGGAGACACCTTTTACCACGAACATATTACCAGGAGATTCTTAGGAGTGCAGTTACTAAACTTCCTGGCAACAGGTAGATTCGGTCACCTTTTTTCTGAGCAATGTTAACATTTTACATATGAAACCAAAGTCCTTGAGCATGGCTGTCATCCTCCACTGTTTCTCTAAACACCTCCCTATCTCACATAGAGGACAATCCTTTACAGCCCACACTCTCTGCAGACTTAGGACACGTGGAGGTCCTTTGTCTGCGGGCCTCTGCCTACTTACTATATGCCGGTCTCCTCTGGCTGCTCTCCCACTGCAAGGCCTCCCTACTTTCTGCACCAGCCTCGATGCATCCAGCCCTTTAATCACTGACTCTCACTCCCCTTATCAGCACCTGCCCTGTACTAATCCAGTATCGCCGTGGGAAAATTAGGCTTCCAAATAAAGATAATTTCTTCTGCTGCCTCTTCTCTCCATGGACAATGGACTGATAGATAAAGGTATAAAATAGGGCAGAGGTCACAGAGTTCATCCAGAGCAGTGATTTTCAGAGTATTTCTATTTTAAGCCTGGAAGTCTTTGTTCGTCTGAAATCTTAGGGGGAGCCAAATATGCAAAGCAGATAAAGTTAGAGCCACTTGAAATGGGAGGGTGATTTGAGAGAACCCAGAGACCTATTTGCTTTCCCTCCCCACCCAGCAGTTTTGGGGACCTCTCAGAACCCCTGGTCTCTACATCTCCTTCCTTTTGCCCAAGTGTGCCACCACCAGGTGTTTGCATGGATCATCCTCACTCTCCAGTTGAGTCCCTGAACAAATGTCACCTCTCCTGAGGAGCTTTTCCTGCCACTTATCCAAAGTAGCTCCAACCCCAAGTCACAGCCTCCTCTTTCAGGCTGCATCAGTCTTCTGTTAGCCCTGGTCCTCTAAGAAACAGATGTCAAGATGGAAGAAGGAGTGCAAACTTATCAAAGGGAACATACGAGAAAGTAAAGAAGGGGTGTGGGATGGGCTGGCAGGCTGCAGTGAAGGGCTGCGCCTGAGAGAAAGAGAGTGGGGAGCCGGGGTAGGCAAGAGAAAGAGATGGTAAGAAGTCTTAGACCACGGTACATTTCTAAGAAAACTTGGGCAAGACCATCAGAGAGTATCCAAGTACAAGTGGAGTCCTACATCTATGTCAGTATTTCTACCATGCTCAGTTATTGGTGGGAAGCGGTCCCAGAGAAGCATGGTCCCCGTCAAACACAGTGATGGATTTCAGAATATAGTGACTGAGGCTGTCTCAGTCACTTACACACCCTGCAGCATGAGATCAGAGAGGCCCATTCGTGTGGCTGCCACAATTTTTCTTCATAGCACTTTCACCATCTGACATTACATTTAGTGTTTGTTTATTGTTGTCCCCCAGCTAAAATGTAAACTCTATGACAATAGGGACATGCCTGGCTTGTTCACCACTGTATCCTCAGCTCCTAGAAAATTTGTGGCAGATAGAATGTGCTCAACAAATATTCATTGGTTGGTTGGATGGATGAATGGATAGATCGGTTGGTTGGGTGGATGGGTGAGTGAATGGATGGATGGAAGTTGGGTGCATGGGTGCACGGGTGGGTGAGTGGATGGATGGATAGATAGATAGATAGATAGATAGATAGATATAATGGGCCACAAAGGAGGTGTTACATGAAGGGAACAGTATAAATATCTCAAAGATGTGTTGTTGATCAAAGAAAAAAAAAATATTTCCATTATGGGTTACCAGGGGAATTGGAAGAACAGAATGATATTGAGGGGGCTTCAAGAATGTTGTTTCCTCGGATAAGAAACAAAATTCAGGGAAGCCATACAGGTGGGGGAATTCAGCTAAGAGTTTAAGAATACAGGCTAGTTTGTTGGCCATGGGTTGGAATTCATCCGGGCTGAGAGACTTGTATTTATTTTTCTGAAGATAAAGGGAAGCAAACTGATGGACAGGAAAAAAATGAAAATGTAATCTAACCTCCTCTCCTTAGAAGACACACACCCCACAAACACTCAGACACTGGGCTTCTCTTGTGTGTGATCGTTAATGGCACACGTCCCCCACCACCATAATATTGCTGTTGTATAAGTCACTTTCCTGACTACAGAGGCTCCAAACTCCAAGACTCTGTATCACCTGGGGAGTTAACTCCACTATCTAGATTTCAGTCAAGAAGATCTGAGGAGATCAGGCTTAAGGTGTCAGCATGGATGTGAACATGTGAAAAGTGGAATGGCTTCTCAGTGAGTCAATACTGAAATCTAAAGTGATTTTCCTCCCTTATTGGTAAAAACAAAATAGCACACACTCCATAAAAGAATACCTGATCTTAGTTTACGGGGCTTTCCAAAATACATGGGCTTTCTCTGATATGACAAGTTCAACTGATTTGTGTAACAAACCATAAAATTAAATGTATGTACTTAGGGGACTGGGGCTGCCAAATGGATTCTCCAAAGTAACTCTGCCTTTTTGATTCACTGCACCATTTTTAGCTAAAGCTGGTATAATGCTCTGAACACTTCAATAAAAATGGAATCTCACAAACTTCCAAGAAGCTAAGGGCAACCTCCAACTTCTAATAACAGAGTTTAGGCAGCCACTAAGGACCAAGAGAAGTCCACAGGGTTTGATGGATTTGAGTTTATGAAAGCAGCTATCATTTTTGTCCCATTGACTCAGGGATGGGGTCAGACAGGGGCCTAAACGACCACAGCAGGAAATGAGAAGCGGTAGCATGAAGGAGGGGGCTGTAAGCACACACCATCCCTTTCCTTCTGCAAGCAATGCACCACACTTTCCTCTGACATGCACACTAGGCTTTGTAGTAACTTTTCATATGGTCCAAATCAACAGTGTGAATAGCACTAGTCACTGAGATGATATAACATTTGTATCAGATCCTTCGTTCCCATAAATCCCCAGGGGTTATTCATATACGATTCACTGACATATTTCTCACTCCTCAACACTAAAGAGCTATATCCTAAATAGAACAGACAATGCTTGGCACACACTGTTTACTGTAGCTCTTGGTGGAAAAAGTTATGAAAAATAACTACTATTTTGATGAACATTTATTGAGTTCTAACCCTGTGCTAGACATCAGGGATACAAAGATGAGTACAGGATCATCCCTCCCCACAAATAACTTATAAAATAGAGGAGACACAAAGGCAACATGATGAACATATATTGAATCATTTAGAATGTACTCACCTGAAAGTAACAGAATATCCCCCAAAATGTGACTTAGGCAACAGGGGGTTCTTTCTGGATCTCACATATCAAAAAGGGTAAGAGAGAAAGTTCCTAATGTGGTTCTGCAGCATTCCTTCAGGATGGGAGGGATTTGTTTCCCTCGTTCTGTGATTCTCTTGACTTTTCCCTCATAGTTGCAAGATGGCTGCTCCAGCTCCAAACATCACTTCTCACAGAACTGCATTCAGTGGCAGAAATGAAAAGGGAGAGTGTTCTCTGCATCACTCTTTTGTTGTCATGGAGGAAAATCATTCCCAAGAATCCCTTAGTAGATTTCCTATCCAATCCTTTTAAGTAAGATTGGATCACATCCCAGACCCTACCTACGAGGCAGGCTGGAAAAGAAAATGTCAGGATTTTTTTAGCCTTTGTAGGGAGAGGCAAATTCTGCCAGCAAGTCAACAGGAGAAGGACCCATTGTGGGTGAGCAACCACCAGGGTCTGTCAGGCACAATGACAAAGAAGTCTAAGTCCAACTATGGGAGCATGGAGGAAACACACCCGTCCCACCAAGAGGAGAATCCCTGACATGAATATGAAAGAATAAATGGAATTTAGCAAGGTGAAGATAAAGATGACGATAAAAAGGATGGGTGGACCAGGGCTCCAGGCAAAGGAATCATGAGCAAAAGCACTGAATCCTGAAGGAGCGAGATGTCAGCACCAACTTAGCAATACTAGAGCATCTAGCAATAGGACAAGAGTCTTAACGAGTGTCAGAGGCTTGGTCACTAAAGCTGCCTGGGTTGCGGGCAGGAGCTTGAACCTGCAATCTAGGCCAGAAATTGCAGATTCCACAGCCAGGGAGGCCAAACCCCACCTCCAGATGTGTTCTCTTGGCAAGCACACAGCGTCTGCGTTCTGAATACAATGGCTACAGGCAAGGCTCTCACTTTCCCACCGAACCCCTTTCTATTGTCTTCCACCTGGCCTCCTTCCTTCATTTACATTGCTTCCCTGTTCCCTTAAGAATTTTGAGCTTTTCTCCCCTGAGCAGGCTCTGGGGAGCCATCAAAGATCTTGACTAGGGAAATAGTAGTGCCATTTCTGCATCTTATATTAATCCCTCTGAACTCAACAGGGAAGTTGTAGTTACGAGAACCATAGTGGAGACAGGAAGAGAGTAGAAGGTATATTGTTCAGGGTTCTTGGTTGCAAGTGTCAGAAACACAACTCAAACCAGTGTAAATTATTTAAAAGGATATATTAGTTCACACAACTTTTTTTTTTTAAGTAAGCTCTACACACAACGTGAGCCTCGAACTCATGACCCTGAGATCAAGAGTCCCATGCTCTACCCACTGAGCCAGCCAGGCGCGCCCCCCCCCCATCTTTTTTTCCCCTAAACCAGACAAAATCAAATTTAATAGGTAGGCCAGACAGGGAGTCCACACCAACAAAGAATTCCAAATTCAATGAGGCAATATGAAGTTTATATGAGCTAAGGAAAAAGAGGAGAAAACTCATTAGCAAGAGAGTCAAGTTTGGAAAAACAAGATTGTTCTGTTATGCAGATGAGTTCCTTGGTAAAGAGGGGGCAATGTTAACGATTCTTTTCCCACTGCAGGCTGTGTTTTCTGATGTAAATTTAGGCAGTAATGGGAGAAGCAGGACCTTTCCTGCATCTGCTGGGTTTTTATTACTTTTCACTCGAAATAATCTTCATGCCAAAGTGGCACATTTGTGGGCAGCCTGCCCCGGGCCCCTACAGCTCCCCCATCTGGAACTTCTCTGGAAGTTCCACATATTAAAAATTGAGCTAGTAAATTATTCCATCTCATTGAGCAAGTCTTAGAACCATAAGTCTATGATTCAAGAAATCAGGTATTAAACAAGAGGTATTTCTTTAGACACAAAAGAAAAACCTTGGTTAGTGATTAGGTCATAATATAAATCAGTCTTTGAGTCCTGAGGATGACTGGTGGAGATTTCTAGATGTTAAGCCCGAAGCATCTTCAGGCAGTGACAGTCAACAGATTTTCCTGGTTTGTAGTTCAAATGTCTGGAGATCTTTGAATGTCCCACACAGCAACAGGCATGAAGACAGCCTACATGTAAGCTGTTGTGGTCCTTTCTCTGAAGTTTACAACCAAGTCATTCATATTCAGTCTGCAGGCCTTCAGGGAAAAGGGCACTTTTAGTTCTCAAATTAATCCAGCTCAAGGGTGGCAGAAAGATAAGAAATGTTAGTTTGGAGAGTGGTAGTCGGGTTCCAGAAGAAATCAGGATCTGGTCTAATTTGTAACGAACAGTATTAGAATCTAATATTTACTCAGATGTGTTATTAAAACATTTTTCTTTATATAATCACCCTCATTTTTACCAAAGATAGCCATATTAATATGTTTTTGCAAGATAAGTCTAGTTTTTAACAACTTGGTCTAATTATATGCATAAGCACAGCAAGAATAGTGATTGGCCATACGAGTTCCTTTAAATCTGCTTTGCTAGAATTTTTCACAAGGAATTTTTGGATTGAACTTTTAAAAGCCTCTCAAAGCTAGAAGCCAAACCAATACTTGCATCAAATGCTTGCCAGAGTTTGCCTACTATATCTATAGATTTGGATGAATTCCTCTCTCTTCCAGGTCCCCAACATATCCTGAGGCTCCTGCACCTGCCAGGAAATGACCTTCTTTACGTACCTGGTAAGGCTGCTGGAAACTGTAAGTAAGGTATCAAGCCAACATCTCCAAGGGGTTCTACTGGCCCTGTAAAGTCAACATTAGTCCCTTACATCTGTCTGGTCATATCTGAGTCTATACATGTCTCAAATAGCACATTCCAGTAAAAGCCTTGATAATATAACCAATGTTTCCAATGGTTACAAGGAGAACAGATTCTTATTGAACTAATATAATTAAGTATATTGCCATAAAAATATAAGGACACTAAGTATATATATATATATATATATATATATATATATATACACACACACACACACATATAC